>NW_023425558.1:0-217360 GCF_014108245.1 Pipistrellus kuhlii | reverse complement strand
GCCCAGCGAGTGTCCGGCTCTCCAGGCGGAGCAGGTGCTCAGACGCTGCTGCCGGCCACTGGCTGAGCGCTGGGTCCTGCTCTACACACTTGTCCTGAAAACCCGCAGACAGCTGTCACCTTCCTTATGGGGGAGAAATTAGTTCAGAGGAAGGTCTGGGCCACATAAGGCCAGTTACCAGGGCTGATAATTGTAGGAGCCAGCCACGGTAACGGTCTTCACATGCCATACAGGTGAGAAGAAATGAAATAAAATGGATTTTGAGTCAAGGCTTGAAAAGGGAATGGGCTAGTAAGGAAGGGGACTAACAGTGTGTTCTTCTGAACTTTCTCTCCATCCCCATCCGTTACACTCCTCTCCACGCTCACTCACTGACTGGCCAACTCTCCCTTCCACCCAACATCCCCACACAGAGTAGAAAGCACCAACCAAAATCAAAATAGTGTTATTAATTCTGGTGTCTCCGAAGCACGGAAGAAAAAAAGGAACAGAAACCACCCTTCCCACACTCAGCCCGGTCCCGGCCCTGCAGGCAGTGCGGCCAGAGGCCCAGTCCTGGCCGCAGGCTGAAGCGGGACCAGCCCATGGTTTGGCTCTGGGCCCGGCTGGGAGGCTCCTGCCTCAGTTTGGGAGTCCAGGCCCTGGACTCGGGTTGAGAGTCAGGGGTCAGGGTGAGAGTTCTGGGCCACTTAGTCTGGCGCTCTGGCTAAGGCGACCAGAGGTCAGGTTCAGCCGTGGACGGAAGCCAAAACCCTTGGTCCTGTGGTCCAGCGGAGGCCGAGGCCATGGTCCAGGTGACTGCGTCCGGCGGGATCCAGCGCGGGCGCTCAGTACTGATGGTCCAGCAGGGGCTGGGCGGCGGGGCTCTCCCGCTCCTCGGAGGGGGCAGGCCAGGCTCCCGGGGCTCCCGGGGGTGTGCCGCCCTCGGGAGCACTGCTGTCCAAGCAGGGGACGTCCCGGGCTGCTCTGGGGGGTGAGGCGTCGGTGCTGATGTCCAGGCTGAAGCTGAGGTCTAGGGGCGCCTGGGGGAGGGCAGACAGGTTGGTAGAAGAAACCCGAGCTGCCCAGAACCCAGTCCTCCCACAGGATCCTTACCTGAGACTTGGGGGTGCCTTCTTTGGGGCTCCCTGAGGCTGGCTCCCCCTCGGGTCCCCCTAGCCCCTTCCGACCCCCCAAGCTCCACTTCCCACTGGGACCTTCGGAATAGAGACCAGGGCCAGGGGGCCTTGAGGGCCGGGGACCCTCAGTGGGGGCAGGTGAAGCGGGGGGCTGTCCAGGGAGCCGAGGGGGTGGCCACTGCAGCAGAGGAGGGGGGCGGCCATCACCAGAACTGCTAAGGGAGGGCCTCGGGCCCCAGCCAGCGCCTGGCGGGAGGAGCTGGTCGCCACTGCCTGTGGAAGACAGATAAGAGGGCAGAGACTCAGCCAGGCCGGCCCGGCCCCTCGCTCACTGGCTCGGCCTGGCCTCGGGCTCACCTGCCGTGTTCTCGGGCGTGGGGTGCGCCAAGGGGGGGTTATTGCTGAGGGCAGTCAGGCCGCCGCCTCCGCCACAGTCTGAGTCGTCTACGTTCCCGCCACTATTGCAGCCGGCACCGCAGCCCTTGTGAAGCCTGGGGGGAGGCGAAGAGGTTGGTGGAAAGGCCAGAGGCCTCACAAACGGAAGTGCTCAGTTCGGGACAAGCCTCTGACATTCCTGAGCCCTGGGGTGCCGTCTGCTCTCCGGGATCTGTCAGGAAGGCATTCCCCACGGCTCGCAGGCTAAAGGCCAGCTTCGGCTGGGGGCTGGGGTGGAGCCAAGTCAGCTCTGGGAAGGGGTCAGCTCTTGGCTCCATCCTGGCTCCAGCACTTCCTCCCCGAGACCCTGGAGGAAGTGGCTTCATCTCTCCGAGCCTCAGCTTCCTGCCGGTGAACCAGCCCCCAGGCGGGGGCGGGGGTGGGAGGTGGAGGGGCAGCGAGGGCTCACCTTTCCCAGCTCTGCAGAAGCCAGCGGGCAATGGCGCCCAGGCTGACGGGGCCCCCCCACAGCGCCCGCAGCTGGGGGTGGCTGCCCGCCAGGGAGGTGGTGAGGGGCGACACGTAGATGGGGTAGCCGAGGGGCTGGTCGCAGGAGGAGTTGATCATGTTGCGGAGCGCCTGCTTGGCGTTCTGGATGCTGCCGCGCTCCGGGTTGCGGTTGCGCAGGAACACCAGCTCCTGCTGCTGCCCGGCCCACAGGCCGCGCACGCACTCCCGGTTCACCTGCGGAACAACGCAGGGTCAGGGCTGCGGGGGACGGGGCCGGGGGGCTGCGGGAGACAGGGTCAGGGGGCTGCGGGGGGACAGGGCAGGCCAGGGGGCTGCGGGGGGACAGGGCAGGCCAGGGGACTGCAGGGGGACGGGGTCAGGGGGCTGCGGGGGGACGGGGTCAGGGGGCTGCGGGGGGACGGGGTCAGGGGGCTGCAGGGGGACAGGGTTGTGGGGCTGCAGCGGGACAGTCCGGGCAGGGCCGGGGCGGTAGCCCACCTTGATGACGCGGAAGCTGAGGTGGCGCCGGTTGAGCATGATGATCTTGTACTCGTCGGAGGCGTCGTCCAGCACGTGGCGCAGTGCCAGCAGCGAGGGCGTGTTGCTCAGGATGGCACTGCGCCAGGCCGGGTCGCCCTCGTGCGAGATGACCAGCCGC
The DNA here is from genome assembly GCF_014108245.1 of Pipistrellus kuhlii. NCBI lineage: Eukaryota > Metazoa > Chordata > Mammalia > Chiroptera > Vespertilionidae > Pipistrellus > Pipistrellus kuhlii. The sequence continues at coordinate 214,699 of NW_023425558.1, read as the reverse complement.
TCCTCGTTGGCGGCGATGGCGTCGTACAGGGCGGCGGGCTCCTCGTACTCGTCCGGGGACGTGAAGTGGTCCTGCGGGAGGAGCAGGGGGCAGGTCAGGGCCGGCCTGAGCGGCTGCAGCCCCCCCCCTCTGCTCGGGCCGCCCCTCCCACCTGGTGGAGCTTGAGGGCCATGCGGACCCCGGGGGCCACCACGCGGTGCAGCAGGTCCATGTCGGCGAAGACCCACTCGTCCCGCGGGGAGGTGATGCGGAAGTCGCCCTTGAAGAGGGCATGCAGGCCGTACAGGAAGGGCTCCAGGCTGGGGAGGGGCCGAGGTGAGCCTGGGCTGCCCAGCTCCGGCTCCAGGCTGGGGAGGGGCGAGGTGAGCCTGGGCTGCCCAGCTCCGGCTCCATGGGCAGCGGTCTAAGCTGAGGCCGTTCGTCATTCTGGGCCTCAGTTTCCTCGCCTGGACAAGGTCAGTTTCTGCCCAGTCCCTCCCAGGGAGGTGAGGAGCACAGGTCACGACTAGGGGGTGCCTTGCCCACTAGAGAGCCGCACTGAAGGAAGACCAGAGGAGCCTCCTGCTGGCCTCTGGCCTGGAACTCTCCGTGGGGGGGTGGAGGGGTGACAGGCCCCCGGACGGGGCACTCACCTGGCAGACATGCTGTGCGAGGCGGTCCCCAGGGCCCGGCGGCCCAGCACGCAGAGGCCGAAGCACAGAGTGACCAGCGGCGAGTTCCAATCCTGATCCACGGGCTGTGGCACAAGGACCCCCATCCCCCGAGCCCAGCTCAGACCTGGGACGGAACGTGGGTTGGGTGGGGCTGAGGGTGAGGAGACGGCCCCGGGGAGCGGGGACAGACCTGGCTGCGCCGGGAGGCGCAGTACTGGATCCACTCCAGGTGCACGGCGCAGAAGGAGGGCAGCGAGAGGCCCGAGAGGCGCAGGTCGTAGTCCTCGTCCACGCTCAGGGAGAAGGTGGGGTCCGAGTCGGCGTAGCCGGGCGCCCGGACGGGCCGCAGCGCCGCCGCGATGCCCTCGTGGCTCAGCCACGCCTCCAGCTTGGGCGAGCGGCTCACGTAGTAGATGATGCTCTGAGAGGAGGCCCGGCGTCAGGGCGGGGCCCGTGCCCGGCAGTGCCTGGGCCTGGGCGGGCGCTGCTGCGGGAGAGCCCAGGGACAGGGGCTTCTCCCGGACGCTGAGCCCTCTGAGCCACAGGCAAATCTGCTCTCCCCTGGGCCACGCAAGCACCCCTCCTTAGCGCGGCCTGGGAGGGCCCTGCACCGTGGCAAACGCTTGCTTCAGAAGATGCCCCATGTGTGAGGGAGACGGAGGCTCGGACAAACCGCAGACCTGCCTACATTCACACAGCAGGGTGACTGAGGTGAGGTGGGATCCCAGGACCTTCAATCCCATGATGCCATGGGGCCCAGGCCCCAGAAGCTGGGAAGGCGGGCTGAGTGAGTGGGGCTGCCCACAGGCCAGTGCATGACAGCCACAGGACCTACCCCCAGAAACAAACCATCCTGCGCCCAGTCAGGGCCGCCGGACCCCTGAGAGCCTGCTGGGCCAACGGAGGAGCCACGCTGAGGGGCCCCTCAGCTCAGTCATGGCGGCGGGAACGGAAGCAGCACCGTTTCCCTGGGGCTGAGGGAGGAGGGGGCAGGCTGGAGAGGGCTGGCTGCCCCTGCACCCGAGGAAGGCTACCAGCAGCCTAAGGCGTGAGCGGGCAGCATGGCTATGAGGTCACTTTGGGCTCCAGGCAGACCAGTTCCTGGCTGACCATCTCCGCAGGCTGGGCCCATAAGCCTCCAAGCACCAGAAAATGCGGGAGGGGCGGGCCTGGCACAGTAAGGGCTGCCCACCGGCCTCCGTGCTACTGCCCCCGGCCAGCCTTCTGAAGCAGTGCTGAGGCGGGCACCCAGCCTGCACAGCCCGGGAGGCCTCTGCTTCCCGCGGGCACAACAGGCCCCACACGGGAGCGGGTGGGGTGCCCGGCGGAGCGGCCGTACCTTCACGTAGTAGGTGATGAGGATCTTGCGGAGGTCGAAGACCTGCAGCATGGAGGCGGCGTTGTTGTCGCTGATGCTGTAGCCCTCCAGCACGTACTTGCTGGCTGTCACCTCCCAGGCCAGCCAGCGCTGCCCGAAGGCGGCGTTGAAGGACAGGACCCGCGGCAGGTGGCCGGGCTCGCAGCAGCAGCAGCCCTCGTCCTCCTCCACGCCCTCGGTGATGGCCTCCACCTCGCGCTGCTGGCAGTACGTGCCTGCGGGGAGCGCCCGTTCAGAGGACCCCAGGCCCTCCTCCCAGCGAGTGCGCAGGGGTGGCACAGTCACCCTCCCAGCGGGGTGCTGTGTGCGTGAGCTGACTCCAGGGGCACATGGGCGGCAGGGGAGGGCGCGGGCTCTGGTCCCTCTCAGAGACACTGACGCTCACAGAGAAGGAAGGGGCTTTGCTCAGGGTGACGAGCTTAGATGCCTGTGCACTGTCCGCGGCCGCTTTGAAGCGGGTATCCAGTGTGTGCGTCTCTCTGTGGGGAAGAAGCTAGTTCACCAGTGGCGCGATGTGTGGCACCCAGCCTGGGCCACGGCCACGGCCACGGCCACGGGGCAGGCCAGCAGGCACTGGCGGGAGAACGCAGAGCTCCAGGCCCAAGCCTTCGCCACGCAGCCCGCTCAGTCACATCAGCCCCAAAGGCCCGGCAGGGACAGCCGTGGCCAAAGGAGACCCTGCCACCCACTGCCCAGCCCAGCAAAGCCAGGAAGGAAGAGTGCCTTGCTCAAGGTCACCCGGAAAACGGCAGAGCTGACTGGCACCAGCCTGCACACACTGTGACACAGCAGCTCACCCCGGAACTCCAGGCCACGCAGCTGGAAGGTGACGAGGCCGTTGCCGACCTCGATGAGGTGCACCAGGGCGTTGAGGTAGTCGGAGGCCAGCACGAAGCAGTCCCCGGGGCCGTAGTTGCCCCAGCGGCCCAGCACCAGGTCCCCGCACAGCGTGTGCTGAAGCGAGCGCGTCAGGTGCTCGTAGAAGATGGAGTTGAGGTTGTTGTCATCGGCGCCTGGGACCCAGCACAGACAGGAAGTGGACAAGGTGACAAGTAAGCGAGGCTTCTCCTCAGGAGACCCACTGGAAAGCCCCGGGTGGCTGTACGCACCGGGGTTCCGGTCCAGCTGGGTGACCAGGCGGGTGTTGGAATGATCCACACGTTTAGTGCTGTTTGAGGAGAGGGACAACACGGTGACCTCAGGTGGCAGTCCCGCCGGCCCCCTCACGTCCCGCTGACCCCCCCACGCCCGGGCCCATGCCAGCGGCACCGTCACTTAGGAGGAGGCCGAGACTCAGGGCGGAGGACTCACCCCGGACCATGTGCCAAGAAGCCCAGGGAGTGGGCCCGAGGCCTGGGTTTTGCCCTCATCGGACCACCCACCTGAAGCCCACTCTGCCCGGCACCCCGCCCACCGCAGGGCCCCAGCTGCCCCCACCCTGCCTCAGGCAGCAGCCCGCCTCCGGGCCCTTGGGGTGAGGTGCCGTCTCCCCCAGACTCACTTGTAGTCGCGCTCCCAGAACTTGAGGGGCCGCGCGTAGGACATGATGAAGACGGCGCTGCCCAGCAGGGGGTTGAGGGGCGTGGAGAAGAGCGCCGAGAGCAGGGCCTGGACGAACAGCATGGCCGAGTCTGGGCGCGACGAGTCAAGGAGGCGGCCAGGACGTTGGACCCTCCCGCCCCCCCACCCCCTTCAACCCGCCAATCCATCCCGGGCACCCCATCCCGAGCCACGGTCCTCTCTGCACCCCCACCAGGAGCGAGCGTAGGCCAGGTACGTGGCACGGCGAAGGGCTGGGCGAAAGCGTGGAAAGCCGAGCCCCAGGTGATCTGCCAGGGCGCGATGTAGGTCAGCACAAAGCGCAGCTTGTACAGCAGGTCCCACAGCTGCAGGGTCAGAGGGAGAAGGTCAAAGACATGAGGTCACTCACAGAGTGGGGTCTACCAAGTGCCCACTCAGAGCCTTGGCGCATCCCACTGGCTGCCCACATGGGAGTCAAGCTCAAGTTCACTCCCAGCCCTCTCTCTGGACCTGGCTCAAAGCCCTTGTTACCATTAGCAACCACACTGAGGGGCACTTAATTCATTCAACCACTCGAGAGCTTTCCATTGCAGACTCCCTTCACAGCCGGAAGCTGAGGTTCAGAGGACGGAGCGCGGAACAGGACTGGCTCAGGCCATCCCTGTCAGTGAGGAGGCTGGCCTCGACTATGGGACCAAAGTCAAGACGCAGTCACAGGCGCTGCGCTCAGAGGAGACGGCTGGCTCCCCGTCACCATGGGCCAGACCAGACCAGGCCAGAAGGCCCAGCGAGCAAGAGGCTTGGGCCCACGCAGCCGCACGACGGCAGGACCCAGGGCAGAGCCAGGACCAGTGGTTTGTTCACTGTGAGCCCAACTCAGAGAGGGTTTGTTGTTGTTTTAGTTCTTCTTTAAAATATTTTTATTGATTTTAGAGAAGGAGAGAAATAGAGAGACAGAAACATCAATGATGAGAGAGAATCATTGATCGGCTGCCTCCTGCACACCCCCCACTGGGGATCAAGCCTACAACCCAGGCCTGTGCCCCTGGCCGGGACTCTTCAGTCCGCAGGCTGACGCTCTATCCACTGAGCCAAACCTGCTAGGGCTGCAACTCAGCTCTTAACTGGGCTCCAGGGCTGTTGCTGCCAAGGGGCAGAGCTCAGAGGTCGGTGTCCGAGAACAAGGCCAAGACCCATCTACTGCTTACAAGACGGGTGGAGAGGTATCGTCATTCAGAGGAAGACCGGGATTCACATGTGGGTGGGGCCCAGCCAGTGTGGCTCCGTGGTGGAACATTGATCTATGGACCATGAGGTCTTGGGTTCAATTCCCAGTCAGGGCACATGCCCAGGTTGCAGGCTCGATCCCTAGTGTGGGGTGTGCAGCCAGTTGACGCTACTCTTTCTACCCCTCTCCCTTTCTCTCAAAAATCAAATAAATATATCTGTGTGTGTGTGTAAATAAACACAAAAAATAGCTGGCCACCAATCTCTCGGGGACCTGAAGCAAATCACTTACCCTGTTAGACCACACCTTCCTCTTGGCCCCTCTAGAAGCTGCCGGAAGGCCACAGCGGTGAGTGGGACGGCAGCTAGAGGGGCGCAGGCCTGAGGAGTCACCTCCAGCCCGCACCGAGGCACAGCTCGGCTGCCCACCCCGCCCGGAGCCCCGTGCGGCTCACCTTGCTGCACAGCAGGGACATGAGGAAGTAGTCGAGCAGAAAGCCCTGGGAGAGGCGCGGGTAGTCGAAGTGGAAGAGCAAGACGGTGAAGGCCAGGGTCAGGTACTGCTGGGGTGGACAGCAGAAGGCCGAGCGCAGCAACTTCAGCCCGGCCACGGTCATCAGCAGCGCCCGGCAGCTACGGGGGAGGGGCAGGCACTGTGTCAGTTGCCTGGCGGGGTGGGGGTGGGGGAGGGGTGGGGTGGAGAGGGGCGCTCAGGGGACAGTGGCTGGGCTGTCTGGGCTCTCTGGGCTGGCCCTGCTCTTTGGGCCCATGACACTTGGTCTCTGCCCTCTCAGGGTCCCCCTCCTTAGACCTATCTGGGAGACACACTGCTTTCCAGGAGGCAACTGCTCCGGGGCAGGGAGGGAGGGGCTGGGTCCTCCCTTCGCCTGCGGGCAGAGCAGGCCCGTTTCCTCTGGCCCAGTCCAGAGCAGCCGGCGGCGGGCGGTCCTCACTAGAGGCAGAACTTGTCCGGGTGGCTGACCACCGTGTGGGCGTCCACGGTGAGGGCGTTGAGCACCACGGCGGGGTACAGGAGGTACTTCTCCACGCACTGCAGGCCGGCATACAGCTTCTCGAACCACATCACCTGGGCGGCGCCTGCAACACGAGGCGCCTTTGTCAGCCCTGCCCTCCACCCTCCCGCCCCAGAGCCGGGCAGGCGTGCCTCGGAGGAACCGGGGGGGAGGGCAGACCTGGGCGCAGGGTTCCGGGCCCAGAGACTGTGGGAGGCGGTGATCTCTGCAGCACACAGAGGTGCGGGGCCTGGGCAGGGCACACTGAGGGGCCAGGGCAGTGCTCCAAGGGCTGCCCAGATGCTGCTGCCACCCAGGCGGTGGGTGAGGCCAGGTACACAGTGACCTGAGCTCTAGGGCCCCTCTGAAGGGCTCAGCTCGAGCTAACGATAGCCACATGGAAAAGCTGGCCCAGGGGCGAAATCTGCCATCGTTTTATAAAAACAAGGCCCGTGGACCTCTGTAGACCAGACTGCCCTGCCCGATGACAACGTGCACCGGGCAGATTCAGTCCGCCGGTAACAGCCGGCGATTCCGGACAAGAGAGCTCTGCAAGGCACGGACTTCTCCCCTCTCCTCGGAGAGCAGGGTGAGCAGCAGAGGGCAGGGAGGGCACAGCGGGCCAAGCAGGGGCCAAGCGGGCCCAGTGGCAGGAGAGGGCAGCGAGGGCCGTGAAGCAGAGGGCAGCCCAGGAGGAGGCTGCCCCCTGCTGGCACTCTGAGCCGAGAGGACCACATGGATCAGCCAGGAAGTCAGGGCAGGCGGTGGTGGAGGGTCCCGGCACTCACCGCGCACTTCGTACTGGCTGTACTCCAGCGGCTTCAGCACCGGCTGCGACAGGCAGAACCAGGGCAGCTGCTTGCGGAGCTGCGGCAGCAGGTAATGTGTGAAGAAGCCCACGGCCCCGGCCAGTGCGTACAGCACGAACCCCAGCACGGACTGCAAGAGAGGCCAGAGGCTCAGCCACGGGGGGGGCGAGGGGCACAGGGGGCCTTGGGCACAGACTGGGCAGGGGCCTCAGGTAAGCGGGCTCCCGCAAGCACCGGGGGGGGCTCGCCACACAGACCTTCAGGGCAATGAAGACGGTGCTGGCGCTGATGGCGAAGGTGAGCACAGCGATCACCACACACATCACCAGGTCGGAGTGCAGGACCTCGCGCTGCGGGGCCAGGAGAAACCAGCTTGGGTGCCCGCCGCCCAGTGGCTGACAACACCTCTCTCAGCGCCCTCCCAGGACCAGAGGCCCGCCCTCGGCCTCACCACGGACTGGCGCATCTTGTCTGGCAGGGGGTCTGGGGGCTCGGCCCGGGCTGTCTCCAAGCTCCGCTCCTCCAGCTCGGGGAAGAGCTTGCTCCGGATCAGGGACCTGGGGGGCGGTGAGAAGAATCAGGTACCAGGTCTGGAGAGAGCCCCCTCCTCCCACAGCCCCAAGGTCAGGAGGTGACAGGCACATGCACAGCCCCACAGACCGCCCCCCAACCCTTGCCATGCAGACACACATACGAACACACGTGTGCACAGACTGGCACACGCAGGCACCCACCAGAGCACGGTGGGGTCGCTGCTCTGCCGGCTCAGGTGGTAGGACAGGGCCACCAGGAGGCCGCAGAAGACGGAGAAGAGGACCGGGACGTGCTGCTCTGGCCAAGGAGTCTGGGGAGAGAAGGCATGCCGGCCGGGGCGGGAGGTGAGGGGGGCGCCACCCCCGGGGGGAGCCATTGCTGAGCTGAGCCCGATACACAGCCCGTCCCGGCAGCCCCTGGGCCTCAGCGCGCCCGCCCGTCGCCGCTACCTTGATGGCCCCGAGGCAGAAGCCGTAGAGCAGCGCGGCCGCCAGCAGGCTGCGGGAGAGGCTGAAGACCGCGGTGAGCGGGCTGGTGGCGGCTGCGAGGGAGGAAACGGCAGCTGAAGCCCTGCTCCCGCCCGCCGGCCCCACCTCACTGCCCCGCTCCCCTCACCTCCCAGAGGCCAGCCTCCGGGGACCCCATCCCTAGCCCCTCTCTGTGCCGCAGCCCTGAGAGGCCTCCAGAGCTCCTGGCATTTGGGGGTTTAAACCACTTGCTTGGGGAGGAGAGGAACAAACAGCTCTTCAAGTCCATGGTGCCTCCTGGGCCCCCCCCGCCCCCAGCCTCCCAGCCCCCTGCGGGCACGTACCTGTGCCCCCAAAGCCGTGCATGTCTATCTGCTCCAGCAGGTACATGAGGCAGGTGTTGACTTGGGGCAGGAGGCCCAGGAGAAAGACGAAGGGGAAGCACAGGGTAAACACTGGTGGGAGGGCGAGGGAGGACCCGGTCAGCCTGGGGGCTGGCCTAGGCCCACCTGAGGCTGTGCTCCCCGCGCCCCTGCAGCCCTGCCCAGGCTCACCAGTGGCCACGTCGCGGGCACAGAAGAAGAAGGAGGCGGAGAAGAGTGTGAGGCCGTAGAGCGAGACGGGCGGGAAGGGCTGGGCCGAGCCGAGGGCGTCCAGCAGCCAGATGAGCAGGCAGCAGATGCAGAAGTAGACCGGCCGGCTGTATGCGATCACCCAGTTGTGGCCCTGGGAAGCGGGCCTGTGAGGAGTGGGGCCTCCCACCGACCACCCTGCACGCATGTGCACACCCAGGCACGTCCATGCACACTCAGGCGCCCAGGCCTGGCCCGGGACCGAAGACAGAAAGCCTGGCCGGGAGGGGCAGGAGGACGGAGGACTGGGGCTAGCCGAACCCGCCCCGCCCGGCCCAGCCTCCTGGCACAGGCTGCCCCTCCAGGACTCACGTGCATGGGCGACGCCGCGTCAGGCTGGACGCTCTGGAAGAGAGGGAGCCACATTGCATGGGGCGCCAGCACCCTTGGGGGACAGAGGCTACCACTGGGCTGTTATGAGTGACAGGGAAGGACCCTAAACTGCAGAGCCCAGTTCTCCCGTTTGTAAGATGGGGCTGGCTTAGCGGGTGTAGGCGCCTTGCCTTCTGGCTGCTCACCGCCCTCGGACAGGCCGTGGGAAGGGCTGGGAGAGGGGAGGAGCCTGACCTTCAGCAGGGAGTACTGGCAGGAGGCGATGACCAGGCAGAACTGGAAGACCCAGATGTCGGTGAAGAAGCCCTTGAGCAGCAGCAGGTAGCCTAGGAAGGCGACCAGGCTGCTCAGGCCCACACCGAGGACGTTCTCCAGCGGCCCCCGGGTCCTGGAGAGACAGCGGCCGTCACACACCTCGTCACCACTAATGGGCGCCGGACCTGACCACAGAGGCCCCGTCTGGGCCTGAGCTCAGGCCAGGCTCATCCTCTGACCTCTGACCTCTGACCTCTGAGGGGCGTGGCCAGGTTGCACCTGCTCCAGGAAGCCACCTTGTGCCCCAATCTGTGCCCCCTCTGGAGACTGAGGGCTCCAGGTGCCACCACTCGTGGGACCTGCCCACCCCCAGCGAAGGCATGCCACCCTCTGACCCAGGCCGTGCTCAGCACACGCTGCTCACAGAGCCTGGGGGACCCAGTACACAGGAAGCCAGGACGGGGGTCCGAGGCCGAACTGTCCACACAGACAACAAGTCATCGGACTTTCTGGGCCTCAGTTTCCCGAGAAATGGGGTGACAAATAGTTTGTCAGCTTTTTTAGGCAATAGGACTCAATCTAACCAAATGTGCTACAGAAATAAATGACACGATAGACTGAAAAGGAGTTTGAGCAGAGCTTTGGGAGAGAGAGTATTACCCGCCTGGCCATCCCTTTGTGCCCAGGGGAACCTAAAGAAACCCCACTGCAGACTGGTCTTCGGGGCCCCTCAGAGCCCCAGCAGTCAGGCTCTCTGACGCCATGACAGCCTCCACATGCACGAGGTCTGGAAGGGGGGCTAACGGCGGGCACTCACCGGTCCAGCAGGGCCAGCAGGGCCAGCCGCTCGTAGCGCACGGACGTCCAGTGGCCGGGGAAAAGCCAGTACTTGTAGCTGTGCTGGGCTCGGGGCGGGGCCTCCTCCATCAGTGTCTGCTCCTGGGATTCGTGCAGGGAGTCCTGGTCCAGCAGGTCAAACTGCAGTCCCCACAGCCGCGGCCATCAGCCCCGCGCCCTCTCCACGGTCCATCCCCCTCCCGCCCTTACCCCCGCCCCCCCCCCCCCCCCCCCCGGCACACTGTACTGGTGGACCATTCCCTCCAGCACAGAAAGTCCCCACCTTCCAGCAGCCGCGTGCCCTGCCCCGACTCTCCACTGCAAGGGCCTCCTCATGGGCCCAGGTTCCCAGGACATGGCTCACCGCCTGCCCAGGACTATTCCCGCATCTGTCTGTCCTCTCCGCTCGGGCAGCACCTCCTGCTTCTTCCTGGGCTCAATGAAGTTCACCTTGTCCTTCAGGACTCAGTGTCTATGCTGCTCATCTCCCAGACAGAGGCATCGGGCTCACTCTGACTAGCCACCCTGGCGCCCACAGAACACTGGCTCGGACAGACCTGGTGCCACTGTCACTGCTACAACCTCTTTGATTTGTGTTCTTCATTCCCCAAGAACTTATGGGGCACAGCCTTGGGCCTGGCTCCGTGCTGGGCCTGGGATGTAACGGAGAGCAGGAACACACTGCACGCCCTTGGAGGTGACTGGCGGCCGTGCAGGACAGCGCAGCTGCCCCATGTGGAAGTGAAGGCAAATGTGTGCCTCAGGCAGAGGCACTGGGGCTTCTGCCCGGTGCCCAGGGTCTGCCCATGGGCCTGGGTGTTAGAGGCCTGAGTGCTTCTCCTATCACCACTCTAACCTCCGAATCTCTGTTCCACGCATGCCTAGTACTTCCAGCTCTGGCTGACCCTGCAAATTACTGTCCTAATCAGGACACTTTTAGGAGTAAAGAGAGCCCTGTGGCTGCTGAGATGACAGGCAGGAACACTGGCCCCAAGCTACCCCATGTGTCAGGGAGCAGCAGTTACTGTCTGGTAAGTTAAACTGCCCCTTCTGTAGGGATTCACAAACAACTGTCATCCCCACTGACTATGGGCCCCTCCAGGATTAAGACGATACTCCATGCCCAGCCGGCGTGGCACAATGGCTGAGCATCAACCTATGAACCAGGAGGTCATGGTTGGATTCCCGGTCGGGGCATATGCCTGGGTTGTGGACTCAATCCCCAGTGTGGGGCCTGCAGGGGCAGCTGATCAATGATTCTCTCTCAACATTGGTGTTTCTCTCTCCCTCTCTCCTTTCCTCTCTGAAATCAGTGAAAACATATTAAGAAAAAGAAGATATTCCAGCTGCATCTGCTGAGTAAGCAGCTCCCTGAACTATTCAGATCCAGGCAAATCCTGTGCCAGCCACCCAAGCCCAGAACAGACACCTGCAGGCCCCGGAGCTCTCCCTCAGCCCGTCCCTCCTGGTGGTCTCCCCGCTGCCCTCCGCAGGTCCCTGCCGGTCCGATGGCGCTCACCTCTGGGATCTCCAGGGGCACTCGGCGCACCTGCATGCCCTGCAGCACCACGGGCCTCGGCTGCAGCAGGTTCAGGCTGCCGGCCGCCTCGGGGACGTCAGCCGAGTGGAAGCTGGAGGAATGTGAGTGGCGGTCCCTGTGGAAACCACAGCCATGGGGTCAGGGCCGCTGGCACTGGGCGGGGTTGGGGCCAACACAGGCCATAACTGGAGGGGCTGCTCAGAGCAGGAAAAGAACAGAATCGGGGGCTCCAGAGGGGGCAGGAGGCCCTGGGTTCCTGGAAGACCCTGGAAGCCTCCTGCTTAAAGGTATCATGGACTCAAGGACCCAATAGGTCCTGTAGGCCTGCCCTTCACTGCCCCTTCCCCAACCCAGCGAACCGAGACATGGGAGACGCAGAGCCACCGCCACCCCCACCTGGGCCTCCAGTTCAGCCTGGGAGAGAAAACGTCCCAAAGGGCAGCCCACACTGGGGAGACTCACCAGGTCCCATTGGCTGCCTGATCGCCCTGCTGCCCTACGGGGTTCTCGTAGCCGCCTCCAGCCAGCCCGAAGGTGTAGGAACGCCGCACGCCTGGAGCAGGGGTGAGGGCATTGGACAACATGTCAGAGACAGGAGCACCAAGGCCCGACCCACGGGAACACCACAGCCTTTGAGAGCACTCTGCTGTGTCCCCTGCCCAGCCCGAGGACAGAGCAGAGGGAGGGCCTGCACTCGGGCACCCGGTGCGGATCCCATTCTACCACCGGCTCAGCCTCTGACTGCAGGCTGCGCCTCAGCTTCCTCAGCAGGCTGGGCAGGAGACCATCCCACCTCAGAGGCCGCAGGTGGGATGCAGGCAAGGCGCTCAGCAGAGGCCAGAGGTGCGGACTTCCCCGCGGCGAGCACTGCTGCGGGGCTGACGAGACCGCGGCAGGAGGAAGAGGGGGCACTGGGCGGCCGGAGCCAGAGGCTGGGCCTGCAGGGCTCTCGGGCTCGCGAGGGCTCACCGCTCTCATCGTAGAAGTAGTGCACGGCGCCCTCCGAGGTGTCGTCAAAGGTGCAGGCCTCGTGCACGTTGGCGCCGGCCCGAGTGAGCAGCAGCGAGGAAGCGAAGTGCAGGGCGGAGGGCAGCGTCAGCGCCCGGGAGTGGGAGGAGGCCCGGACCCGCTGTGCCTCGTGCAGGCTGCGGACAGGTCAGCATGGGTCAGCAGCTCTTAGAGCCCACTGGCCCCGGCCCACCGCCCTCAACCGGGGGGCAGGCACTCACCTTGGGGGCGAGCCCATGACAGACGCTGGAGGAGTGGGGTTACTGCCCGCGTTGTGGCGCCTCCGGATCGCCTGGGTCCGCCTCACGTTGCTCGCGTGGTCCCGCTTTCCGGCCTCCTCAGCTGCTGCCCGGAAAGACCCCGAGCATAAGGACAGTGCTGAGACAGAGCTGCTGGGGTGGGCAGGCACTCCTGCCTGGAGGGAAGGTCAGGCCTAGTCCAACCGTGCCCTGGCCCTGGGCCCCAGCGAGGCCGCCAACCGCTCAAGCCAGGTCCCCGTCTGTCAGTAAGGACAGTGCGACCTGCCCTGCCCACTGGGGGCCCAGGATGACGATGTGCTGCTGAGAGTCCTCAGGGCAGAGGTTTCAGGTGCGAACCGCAGCACCAAGGGCAAGGTGCCGGGGTCTCTGCCCGTCTCCTCACAGCCCCGCTTCCCTGAGGGGTTTGGCAGGCAAAGCGCTGAGCTCACACCCATCTGCTGCCTGAGACAGGCTGAGCCGACTGACCGGGCCCACTCCAGCCTGCCCCTTGCCCGAACCCAGGCCTCTAGCCGGCTCCCCACCCGCCCAGCCTGGAGCTGGCACTCACCTCCGCCCACGGCGCCTTCCTCCTGCAGCTCCCCCCGCCAACCAGGCTGGTTGGCAGCAGGTCCCCGGTGGGCCTCAGCGGACAGCACAGTGGGCTCCCCAGCAGCCAGCTCCACCCCTGCCTGCGCCTCCAGCTCGGCCTTGGAGCCAGCCAGGGGGGCCCTCAAGACGTCGCCCCCCGCCCCATCCATGCTCAGCACACGGGCGTGTGTTTTGGCGCTGGCAGTACTAGGCGTCCGCTGGGTCCCGTAGGGCCGCTTGGGGGGCACAGCGGTCCCTTCCTCAGCCCCATGAGGGGCCCGGCGCTTCCGGGGACCCCCCGCCGCGCCCCGGGAGCTCTCCGGGGAGTAGCAGGAAGAGGAGGAGCTGTCGGTGCTGTAGCGGCGCTGAGATCGGAGGCTGGAGGCCGGGCTCAGCTCACTGCCCTCGCTGCTGTCTTCGTCTTCAAAGAAGCCCCCGCCTTCCAGCAGGGGCCTGCGAGGGGCGTGGCCAGGCGGCGAGGGCCTCCGCGCAGGCGGCCGCCGTTTGCTAGGCCGGAGCAGGGCCAGGTCCTTGGGCCGCACAACCAGGAGTGGCTCCGCTGGGCCGGGCGGTGTCCCCGCGCCTATGACCGTGTCAAAGGAGCGCAGCGTGTCATCGGAGGGGACCCCGGCGTCCGGCGAGGCGGGCAGCTCCGCCTCGGAGGGCGGGTCTGTGTCGCTGCCCTCGGGGGCGTGCCCGCCAGGGGGGCTGTCCAGGTGGGTTGAGTTGGTCTTCTCGCTCTTAAAGCTGCTCAGCGTCTCCCTGTCGGTGCCACTGAAGCAGGAGTCCGAGGAGCCAGCTTTCTGGGTCATGGGGTCCCCCGAGCCCCGCCGGTCCAGAGGCTGGTAGCCCCCCACGCCCCGGTGCTGTTCTCGTCGGCTGCTGGTCCTCACCAGGGCCCGGTCGGGCCGGGACAGGGTCAGGAAGCTCTTGCTCAGCTCCTGGCTGAGGCTCCCCTTCAGCAGGGGACTCATAGGAGTGTCAGCGACACTGCTCCCGCTCCAGGCGGCTCCGCCTCCAGCCAGGGGAGAGCGCTCCGAAGAATCCGTGCTGGGGAGAGAGGGGTCTGGGGCAGCCCCCAAGGGCATCTGGGGAAGGTCTCCAACTGTCAACAGATGGAAGGCAGAGGTGAGTGAAGGACACATTGCCAAAGGACCTGGCGGCTGAGGGACCCAGGGCCCATGCTCTGAGAGCCCAGCAGGGCTAGAACCCCGAGGAGGCCCCACCCAGAACAAAGAAAGCACCAGGGAAGCAAAGCTGGGGTGACCCTAAGACAGACAGTCTTCCCCCAAGCCGCTCACACCAGGCCCACTCACTCAGCTTCTCCTGGGAGCTTAGCCTGAGCATCTCCCGATCGGCTGAGGTCACGATCACGTTGTTGCTGCCCTGCTCCCGCACCAGCTCCTTGATGTCTGCAACCGAGGCCCGAAGGCATCAGCAGGGCCCAGGGCGGCTGCCTGCCCTCCCCTTCCCCACAGCCACCAGCAGCCCCCTACCTCTGAGCGGCCCAGAGTCCTCCATCCGGGGAAGCAACTCCTGAGCAGATGGAAAAAGAAGTGAAGGGGCGAACAGGATAGGAAGTAAGCTCAGGACATACCCACGGTGGGGAGGGCTCCCAGGAGAGGAGCAGCAGAGGCCGGAGGCCGGGACCACTCACCGAGACCTGGTTGAAGCCAAACACGGAATGCTGGGAGCTACAGCGTACTGGGGGCGTGGAGCTCACTTTCCGAAACACTGTCATCTCCACTCCAGGGTCCCTGAGGGGGGGAGAGAGCGTCAGCTAGGAGCTACCCCTCTCTCTTCACATCGCACTTACTTCCTCTGCCATCTCCGTCACTTCTCCGGCTCTCCCTCAATTCCAGTGCCAACCACAGAGCCGCACTGACCACTCCCGGAGCCAATGGTCCCTGGGCCCCTCCTCCACCCTCCAGTGCTCAGGCCCTGCGCCCGCCCCGCCCACCTGAGCGGGTTGCTGTCCCCCTGGGCAGCCTCCTCCTCCTGCTCCCCCAGGGTAGAGTTGCGCTTCTCCACAATCTCGCCCTGGTCGAACATGGCGTGCAGCCGGTAGTTCACGGTCTTGATGGTGGTGAAGATGACGGCCACCACAAGGCAGTACACGCCGGCCACCACCAAGCTGGGGGGCAGGACCTGGAGGGGTGGGCAGGAGCAGGTCAGGTCCCTTCTCAACAGCCCGACCCCCCCAGTGTGGCTGCGACTCTCAAACTCACAAGCAGCTCCGCCAGCCCTCAGGGAACCCAGTGGGACACCTTGCCGGGGGTCCTGCCTCCTAACTCAAGAAATTACATGAGGCGCTCAAGGTCACCCAGCCCAGCGAAGGAAGAATTTGGCTCCTTCTCCACGCGATCCAAACTCTGCGGAGGTTCCTCTCTCCGCACCCCGGCACCCAGGGCGCAGTCCCGAACCCCTGCCAGGCTGCCAACCCTCGGTGACAGCTGCCCGCACTCTGGGCGGCGGGAGTTACAGGTAGGCGGCGGCGGGGTCTCACCATGTACAGCAGGAAGGGGAAGGTGAGCAGGAAGATCCAGACGTAGAGGTGGAAGCAGTTGGAGAAGGTGCTCTGGTGCGGGTCGAAGAACCAACCGCCGGTGAGCGAGGCCCACACCCCCTGGCGCAGTATCTGTAACACCTGCGACCCCATCGCCCCGCCACTGCTGCGCGCGCCCCGCTTCTGGGACCCTCATGGGGGCGGCCCCCGGCCCATGCCCCGCCTGGCGCCCGAAGGCCCCGGGGCTGGCCGCGCTCACGCCATGGCCTCCCCCGCAGGGAAGAGGGGTCCGCGGGGCGAGGTTGCGGGCAGGGGGCGGGGCCGGCCGGGGCAGTCAGCGGGGCCAGGCCAGGGCGCGGCGGGGGAGCCGCATCAGGGGCGGGGTCTGGGCCCCCACCCCCGACCCAGAACTGCTCCGAGAGGCCGAACGGGCGAGCGGGCGCGGGGCACGGGCCGGGCACCCGTCGGCGGCATCCAGAGGTGGGCGTGGGGTGGGTGCTCCGGAGACGCAGGCGACGGCTCCCCGGCTCCGGTCCGGGAGAGCCCCGGGACCCTGAGGTCCACTTCCGGGGTCACAGGTCACTCGCTCCGGGACCCACACTCGCCCCGCTCCCGCAGGCGCCGGCCCCAGGGGGAGGCCGGAAGAAGGTGCCGCGAGCCGCCAGCCCGCAGCGGCGCATGCGCCCGACAGGCCCGGTTGGGACCCGGAAAAGGAAAATCTGACGGCGTCGGAGCGCCGAGAAGCCGGGAGCCCTCTGGGCATGCGCAGAGTCCAAGTCTAAGGGAGGCGCAGCCACAGGGTAGAAGCCCTTGGGCGCATGCGCGCGCCTAGGCGTCGCCAACCGAGCGAAAACCACCGCTGGGTGGAACTGAAGGTGCTCGGGGGCGGGTCCAGGAGCCAACGGGCCGTGAGCGAGACCCCTTCCCCCCCAGCCCCACGCAGGAACTGTTAACTGGCGCAAAGCTCTTCCCATGCCCTTTGGCTCGGTGGACAGAGCGCCGGCCAGCGGCCTGAAGGGTCCCAGTTCTGATTCTGGCCAAGGGCACAGGCCTGAGTTGCGGGCTCCATCCTCAGTAGATGTTTCTCTCTCCCTCTCCCTTCCTCTCTGAAATCAATAAAGAAATATATATATTTTTAAAAGCCCTCCCAGTGAAAGTGGTGGGGAAACGGATGGACGTGTGGAGTCCTCTGGGTTACAGCGATTTCAGCTCCGCTGGAGCACCTCCCTCTCGGTCAGCCCCTTTTAGGGCTGGACCTCAGACGTCATGAGCATCTGTGGACTGGAGCGGCCTCTACTTCCGGGTCAGAGCTCGGATTTGCAGTGCAGAGAGCGACACTCCAGGGCAGGCGGGAGTAGTCAAAATAGGATAGCGTCGTTTTTCTTAAAGTGACAGGCTCAAGGCAATTGGGGTCAACACAGTGGCGGAGGGCGCCTTGATTCTGACTCCAATCCCTGGGCTACGCTCAGGACAGGTCTCGGGTCTCCGCCTCCTTGGGAAGAGGCATGAAGAAGCGGATTGCTTCCCCGGTGAGGGGCAGAGGAGCGCCTGAGGCAACAGGTTCCAAGAATGTGAGGTGCAGCCAGTTCTGCCCTCCTCCCATCTCCCCCACCCGCCCCACTGGCTCTGCCAAGCGAGCCCCCATTTCAGACAGGAGGAGGAGGCGCGGAGAGGATGGGTCACAGCGTCGGAGCCGAGACTAGACGCGGGTCTGCTCCGCTTCCAAGCCGGGCTCCTAACTGAGGCCGAGGCCGAGGGGTGGCCGTCCTCAGAGACCACTCCGACCGGGGTCGGCTCCACCCCCTCCTCCGGCCTCTCCTCCACCGCGACCGGGAGCTGCCCCGCTCCGTCCCCACAGCCTCGGTCCGGAGCCGTGCAGCCAGCCCGCGTCATCTGATGCTGTTTCCTGCAGGAGGGAGAAGAGCGGAAAAAAGTGAAACTCCACCCTCCACCTCTGCCTCCCGCCCCCGGGGCCAAAGTACAAAGGGAGGAGGAAGAAGGGAAGGGGTTGGAGCCGTCGGGCCGAGGGAGCTGGGCCAGGAAGGGGCAGCCCGGCCCGCCGAGGGACGCCCCGGCCGCCCCGCGCAAACAGACCTGCCCGGAGGCCAGCGCTGCCCCTCGCCGCCCCCCTCCCGCTCGGCGGGCGCCGGGCCGGCTCCGGACTGCCGAGGGGCGCCGGGCCCTCCGGAGCTGGCGATGGTGAGACGCCGGACACCCCGGGGTCCCGGCCCCCGGGCCTGACCGCGCCGCCGCGCCGCGCCCTCCGAAAGCCCGCGATGCGGCGGGCCCGGAGGCGATCCCGGCTCCCCCGAGAGGCGCGGGCCTGGGCTGAGGCCGGGGCCCGCCTGCCCGGGGCCCAGGACTAGGGCCTCCGCGGCCGGCAGGGGTGGAGACCGGGGCGCTCCGGCCGGTCCCCCGCACCCCGGCGCCGGCGCCCGCGCCCGCGCCCGCCATGGAGCCCTTGAAGAACCTCTTCCTCAAGAGCCCGCTGGGGTCCTGGAACGGCGGGGGCGGGGGCGGGGGCGGCGGCGGAAGCTGGCCGGAGGGGTCCCCGAAAGCAGCAGCTTACGCCAACCCCGTGTGGACAGCCTTGTTTGACTACGAGCCCAACGGGCAGGACGAGCTGGCCCTGCGGAAGGGGGACCGGGTGGAGGTGCTGTCCCGGGATGCAGCCATCTCCGGCGACGAGGGCTGGTGGGCGGGCCAGGTGGGCGGCCAGGTAGGCATCTTCCCGTCCAACTACGTGTCCCGGGGCGGCCCGCCCCCCTGCGAGGTGGCCAGCTTTCAGGAGCTGCGGCTGGAGGAGGTGATCGGCATCGGCGGCTTCGGCAAGGTCTACCGCGGGAGCTGGCGGGGGGAGCTGGTGGCCGTGAAGGCCGCTCGGCAGGACCCCGACGAGGACATCAGCGTGACGGCCGAGAGTGTGCGCCAGGAGGCCCGGCTCTTCGCCATGCTGGCGCACCCCAACATCATCGCCCTCAAGGCGGTGTGCCTGGAGGAGCCCAACCTGTGCCTGGTGATGGAGTACGCGGCCGGGGGCCCCCTCAGCCGCGCCCTGGCCGGGCGGCGTGTCCCCCCCCACGTGCTGGTCAACTGGGCTGTGCAGATCGCCCGCGGGATGCACTACCTGCACTGTGAGGCCCTCGTGCCCGTCATCCACCGCGACCTCAAGTCCAACAACAGTGAGTTTTGGGGAGCAGGGCTGGCGGGTGGCACGGCCGAGCGCACACACACTGCCAAGCTCAGCTGGACCTGCTGGGCTGCCTGGCCTCTGGAGGGAACCAGGATGCTCTGTGGTACTGCCCAAGGGGAGTCCCAGTTGGCTGGGATGCCCACTGCCCCCAAAGCAGGGGTACCAGGCACCAGAGTCCCTCATGCCCCAGCCGCAGTACTTGGCCCCAGCTTACAGAGGCTGGCACACTGGGATCACTCAGGTGGGCCACAATGGTCCGGCCTAATGATGGCCGCCTCACGGTAGCAGAACACTGGGTGTTGGCACTCGCCTTCCTGGCCCCTAAAATCCACACTTGTGCTGCTGGCTCTCTCCTTTCCCCTCCTCTGTGATGGGCAGGTACTCCAGACAGAGATCTCTGAGGGGAGAGCCTGGGGGTCCTGGTGGTCATGGGCTGCAATTCCTGCCCTCCCCCTCCCCCTCCCCCTCTCCCTGGCTGCATGACCTCCAGGTGGTTATTTCACTCAGAGCCTCAATTTCAGACTCTGTGAAAAGGGAGTAACAGGGAGGGGGAGATGGCTTAACAGCCTTGACGAGCCCTGGTGTCTGCTGCCAGCACACAGTAGGTCCTCAGTCGTGAGTGTGGACATTTGGGGATTGGATCACCACCGGGGCCTCGCCTGGAACCAGCGCTTGGGGTGGGTGTGGTGGGACTGGGCCTCCGTCCTCAGCCGTTGGGAGTGCGCTCCGCTCAGCAGGGACTACAACAAGGAGTGACAGTTCAGAGCGCTCCTCAAGCAGCAGGCTTCACAGAGGCCACAGGCGGTCAGCGCCCAGCTGAATGCCCAGCGGGGCCTGGCCAGAGCGAAGGCCAGGAGGCGGCACCCAGCACATAGTGGGGGGACACAGGGCTGGGCCTGGGGAGCCCCGGGTGCAGGCTGTGGAGCAAACGGAAGCGCAGGAGGGCCAGCGGGATTACTGGAGAGGCACGGGCAGCGCTTGCAGGGTGAGGTGTACATTTTGAGCCTCCTGGCCTGGGCTCACCATGGACAAGGGGCCTGGAGGGAGAAGGCCGGGACCTGGTGATTTCCAAGTCCCTGCCAGGGCCAGAGGGGCCGGGGCTGTCTGCCAGCACCCCTCCTGTCATCAGTAGCAGGGGGCAGTCCCACCTCTCGGCCTCACTTCTCCGTTCCAGCCATCTAGGACCCCCACTCACAGCCAGCCTGAGGGGGATCCCCGAAGGCCCCAGGGGGAGGGGACTCCATCTTCTGTTTTTCTTCCAGTTTTCTTTCCAGAAAAAATGGAACAATAGCCCAGGCCCCTGCTCCCCACCCTCCCCACCGCTTCCTGCATTTCCTGCTGCCCCTGAGCCAGCTTCCTGCCCTGCTCCAGCCTCTGCTCCCTCCCCAGCCCAGCTGCCTGCAGGGGAGGAAAGAGCTGGGGGCGGGGGGCTTGCGGGAGAGGAAGGAGCCAGGGATTGCACCCCCACTCCTCTCCGTTCCCCTGCTTCTCTCCGGGGCTGGGTGGTGGTGGCAAAGGGCAGGCGGGGTGCCCTCAGCCTCCCTGACCTGGCCTCCCACCTTGCAGCCCCCAGTCCTAGGCCTGAGGTACTGTCTGCGGGATTGGGGCGGGGGAGTCCCTGGACTGGGGGGGCGCAGGCAGGAAACAATGGCGTGATTTTCCTGGACAATGAGGGCCTTGTGAGGAAGCCTGGCGGGAGCGGAGGGGGAATTCTCCAGGCCCACGAGTCACAGGACTGACCAGCCAGCCGGCCTGGGGCTGACCTCCCCCAATTCTCCCAGAAGGACCCCCCCCCCCCCTTGGAGACCTGCGCTAGGCCCGCAGAAAGGAGAAGTAGAGACCGTGGGAGGGAAGCGGAAGAGGTGTGAGCGGCCGAGGCCACTCCCGAGCCCCACAGAGGCAGCCTGGGGGGGGGGGGGGCCAGGCAGCCCTTAGGGGGCGCTGAGAGGGGCGTCTCTAGCTCTCTCCAATGGCCCCTGACCACCCCGTCCCCAAGGTTCGCATCAGACACCAGAAGAGCAACTTGGGGTGGGACAAGTTCAAAGCCCTGAGTAAAACGGGAGATGCCGGGGAGAGGACGAGACATGGAAGTTGTCAGGTCAAGCCGGGTGGGAAGTGGCAGAATGGCCGCCGTACGAACCAGTCCTGAGATGTGGGGTGGGTTATCTGGGTCTCAGATTCGCTGGCTGGAAAGGGGCGCTGGCCTGCCGGCCTGAGACTCTGGTGCAGAAGGTGCTTCGCTGGTCTGTGCGGTCTCACCTGTGGCTAGAGACACAGCCGGGGGCAGCAAGGGCTGGTCTCCAAGAGGACGGGCGGGTCCTGGCACCAGAGGAGACAGGAGTCCCTTCCCAGCCCCGGCACACAGACCCCCTTGGCGGGTCCCACTCCAGCTGCCCGCCCCTGCGTGTTGCAGTTCTTGGGAATGAGCCCCTGAAGGATTTGCTAACCGGCCCCGTTCTGAGCCTCCAGCAGCCAAGCCGGAGCACGTTGTGTAGAGGATGGAGGCGAGAGAGTCTACGGAGAGATGTGAGGGACGTCTTTAGCACACTGGCATTCAGCATGCTCCTGCTGGGGGCAGACCCTGTGCTAAGGCTTTCCTTCAAAAGCAGGATCTCGTGAGCACCCTCCTCGCCTTTATTAACTGCTCGGGACCCAGCCCCTCAGGCTCAGAGGAGAGGGGGGATCGTAGGACCGTTCTCTGAATGAGGAGAAATGGCAAGAGGATTGGCCGGGCCTGGCGGGATGATGAGGTGGCTGTTCAGGGCCTGTGGGCATCAGGTAGGCCAGCTGGTGGGCAGCTGAATTGACTTCTGGCCTAGAGGTCCAACTGTGGGAGGTGCCAATGGGTGGCGGGCACCCGGGAGAGCCAGCACAGGCTGGGAGCAGTGGGCAGAGGGGTAGGAGAGGCCAGGCCCTGAGGGACACCTGCCCTGAGAGGGCTGAGGGCCGGGGAGGCCCTGAAGGAAACACAGGCCGTCAGAGGCCCAGGAGCCAAGGACAGTGGGGAACGGTTGGGGAGCCAGGTGCCCCCACAAGGCCCAGCGAGCTTGGCCAGAAGCAGGATCAGGAGTTGTGGCTTTTAGGCCTGGAAAAGTGAGTACCCAGGTTCTGCCACCTCTTCTGAGAAGTCTTCTCTGACTCACGGGGCTGCGTTGGGTGCTGGGGCCCGCCCCTGACCGAGGGCACGCTGGCACCCCGCCCCAGTACCCTGTGCTGCCCCCACTATGCAGCTGCCACCTGGCAGGAGAGCTGAGGTGTGCTCCGGAGTGCCACAGGCTCAGAAATGCCGTTGGCGGGATGGCACTCCTGCAGTGCAGTTCCCACAACGAGAAGAGCAGAGGTCCTTCAGAGCCCGGGGATTCTGTTATTTGTCCTCTGAAACGCCTCTCCTGTGAGCCCTGTTTTTCCTGATGAGAGGTTTGCAAGTTGCTGCTTCTCTCCGTACAGATACGGTAGCCCCATTTGGGTCAAAGCCATGAGCCCCTGCCAAGTCTAACCATCCACTCCTACATTTATCCCGGGCTCCTCCTTTCTGGGCAAGAGCCGTCCTCTGCTCAGACCCCTCCCTTCCTCTCACCTCCAGCTGCGTGAGGAGTTATCTTTCGGAGTCTCGCTCCCTGGGGAGTGGCGGCACCAGCCACCCTGCGATATGGGCACCAGGGGTCTGGGCACCTGGTGAACTTCCTTTCCCACAGAGGGCTCCCTCTTGCTCCCCACCCCGAGGGAGGCTCTGGCTCACACTCCTGCGTGAGCAAAGTGATAAGACACAGGTTTCTCTTGAAATGGAGGCCCCATCGGGGCTAGGAGGCTGCTGTATTGCTAGTTTCTACTCCCTGCAGTGTCCGGAGAAAGTTACAGGCCGGGCTTTGGAACCACACAGACTGGGTTGGAATCTCTGTGTAATTTGTTTGTGACCTTGGTCAAGTCATTTCCTTGCTCTGTCTCTTCGCCTGTAACATGGGGATACGGACGCCCACCTCACAACACGTTTGTGTGTGACTGCTAGGACTGAGTGTACAGCGCGTGGCCTATAGCAGCCCCTCTGGAAACATCCCCAGTTTGGTTATTTTTGTCCGATTCCATCCCAGCCCCGGCAGCGAGCTCTCCGTGCCCCCAGCACCCAGCGAGATGTCTGTCAGAGGACAGTTAGCTCCCAGCTCCTCCCCGGTCCCTCCCGCCTGAGCCTGGAGCACCCACAGCCCTGCCTCTCTCTCCCCCCTCACCCCCCCCAGTTCTGCTGCTGCAGCCCATCGAGGGTGACGACATGGAGCACAAGACCCTGAAGATCACGGACTTCGGCCTGGCCCGCGAGTGGCACAAAACCACGCAAATGAGTGCCGCGGGCACCTACGCCTGGATGGCGCCCGAGGTCATCAAGGCTTCCACCTTCTCTAAGGGCAGCGACGTCTGGAGGTGCGGCCTGGACAGAGGCTGGACAGGGCCAGCCGTGGGGCTGCAGAGGGTAGATGTGGCTGCCAAAACCCAGGGCTGGGCAGACAGGTGGAGCTCAGGGGGAGGCACCCAAGCCACTTAGTTCCTGGTTGCTTTGGGGTGAGATGGCGGTGAGCAGCGGAGAGGACACGCCCTTCTCTCTCCCACAGCTTCGGGGTGCTGCTGTGGGAACTGCTGACGGGAGAGGTGCCCTACCGAGGCATCGACTGCCTGGCTGTGGCCTACGGGGTGGCCGTTAACAAGCTCACACTGCCCATCCCATCCACCTGCCCCGAGCCCTTCGCACAGCTCATGGCCGGTAAGGGGACGAGGCGGGAGGGTGCGGGACAGAGCTCCCCGGCCCACAGACCTCTTATTCTGTCCCCCTCCGTGCTGTGCCCCCAGATTGCTGGGCGCAGGACCCGCACCGCAGGCCGGACTTCGCCTCCATCCTGCAGCAGCTGGAGGCGCTGGAGGCCCAGGTCCTGCGGGAAATGCCGCGGGACTCCTTCCATTCCATGCAGGAAGGCTGGAAGCGGGAGATCCAAGGCCTCTTCGATGAGCTTCGGGCCAAGGAAAAGGTGGGAGGAGTCAGTGTCCGGGGTCGGAAGGAGGGAGACACTCGGGTCTCCTCTGGGCGGGTCTCCTCCGGGCGGAGCGTTGGGGCGGGGCCGGGGCCCTCCCGGACTGACCCGCACCGTCTCCGCTGTCCCGGGCGCAGGAGCTACTGAGCCGCGAGGAGGAGCTGACCCGCGCGGCGCGCGAGCAGCGCTCCCAGGCCGAGCAGCTGCGGCGGCGCGAGCACCTGCTGGCGCAGTGGGAGCTGGAGGTGTTCGAGCGCGAGCTGACGCTGCTGCTGCAGCAGGTGGACCGCGAGCGGCCGCACGTCCGCCGCCGCCGCGGCACCTTCAAGCGCAGCAAACTCCGCGCGCGCGACGGCGGCGAGCGCATCAGTATGCCGCTCGGTAAGGAAGGGGCGGGCCCGGCGCGCCGCCCGCCATTGGCGGCGGGGGCGGGGGCGGGCCTTCGCGCCGATTGGCTCGGGGAGCGAGTGGGCGGGCCCGGGAGCTGAAGGCTGGTCGGGGTTGGGACTCGGCGTGTTTGTGGGTGGGTCCTGGCGGGGATATTTGTATGTCGGCCTGTGAGTGGCTGCAGTGGGGAAGGGGCGGGACCCCGGAAGTTCTGGGAAGGCGGGGCGGGGCGGGGCGGGGCGGGGCGGCCTCCGGGAAGCTCGGGCTCGGTCGCTCCTCTGGAGGCTGGAGTCCAGGCAGGAGAGCCCGGGCCCGGGAGGGCGGTACACTGGCCCCGGTCACATTCCCATCGCGCCGGGCCCGGGCCCGCACGGCCTCCGAGCTGGCCCAAGGCCCCTGCAGGGTGGGACCTTTGCTTTCCCTCACCACGAACCGGCCCTGCTTCCTTCCCAAACCCAGACTTCAAACACCGCATCACTGTGCAGGCCTCGCCCGGCCTGGACCGGAGGAGAAACGTCTTCGAGGTTGGAGCTGGGGACTCGCCCACCTTCCCCCGGTTTCGGGCCATCCAGTGTAAGCAACCTCACCTCCTCCTGTCCAACCTGATCCGTGAGCCCCTGCCCCAGTCTCCCTTCTTATCGGTCGAGGCTGGCACCTTCGAGTTCCCCAAGCATGTGTGTTTTTTTTAAACATATTTTTTTTACAAAGAGGAAGGGAGGAGGATAGAGAGCTAGAAACATTGGTCAGCTGCCTCCTCCACACCCCCTGCTGGGGATGTGCCCGCAACCAAGGTACATGCTCTTGACCGGAATTGAACCTGGGACCTTTCAGTCTGCAAGCTGACGCTCTATCCACTGAGCCAAACCGGTTTCGGCAAGCATTTGTTTTACTGACTTAAAATGTCAAACAGTTGTATGATACCAGTATGTTCTAATGTTATGAGTCCACCTCACGATAACTTTGTGAGGGAGCTGTCCTTTTAAGTTTTATAAACAAGGAAAGTGAAAAAAGCAACTTGCCTAACACTACACAGCTGATGACAGAGCAGAATTCAAACCCAGGCCGAGTCCTGCGGTGTCTGCACTGACTGTAAACAGCAGGTGCCCGCTGGAGGACTAGATGAGATGCCCCCCACCCCCTGCTGCCTACCCCGGACCCAAACCCACCTGCGAAGCCCCAGTTCTGTTACGTTCTCTGAGGATCGGAGCCCGGCCTGCGCCCAGCCTCTAACCTGTTACCCCCGGAGCCCGGGTCTAATGACAGGAGAGCACAGGGGTCAGAGCCTGGCCCTCAGCTCAGACGCCGTTGGTTTTCCCTCCACAGTGGAGCCTGCAGAGCCAGGCCAGGCCTGGGGCCGCCAGTCCCCTCGCCGGCAGGAGGACTCCAGCAATGGAGAGCGCCGCGCCTGCTGGGCCTGGGGTCCCAGTTCCCCCAAGCCCGGCGAAGCCCAGAACGGGAGGTGAGTGCCTGAGCGCCCCCGTCCGGGACTGTCTGCCTCCCCACAGTCCCGAGGCTCACCCAGCGCAACGCCCTCCCCCCTTCCTGTAACCAGGAGAAGGTCCCGCATGGACGAAGCCACCTGGTACCTGGACTCGGAGGACTCCTCCCCCTTAGGATCTCCTTCCACGCCCCCAACGCTCAATGGTGAGTGGCCTTGCTGCCCACGGCAGGCTTTTTGCTGTTCTCTTTCTGGGGGGGCTGCGGGGAGACCACCAGGAGCCAGCAGGCCCAGCAGAGCGAGCCCTGGGACCCAGTTTGGAACTGAGGCCCACAGCTGAGCTGGATAGAGCCCAGCCTCCCAGCCCGGAGTCTGAAGAGGCTCTTTCCTGGCTCCGGTCCCCCTGGCAGGCCTGGCCCGGAACAGGGCACCTTCCTGGCCCCACGGCAGCCCCTGCACCCTCGGCAGGCTCTAGGGAGGAGGGAAGGTGGAATGGTCACCTGGAAGGACATCACCTGCCCACCCAGCCCCCGGCTGAGCTCTGGGTTCCCCTAGCGCAGCGGTCGGCAAACTGTCGCGCGAGCCACATGCGGCTCTTTGGCCCCTTGAGTGTGGTTCTTCCACAAAACACCACGGCCTGGGCGAGTCTGTTTGGAAGAAGTGGCGTTAGAAGAAGCTTAAATTAAAAAAATTAGGCTCTCAAAAGAAATTTCAATCGTCGTCCTGTTGATATTTGGCTGTTGACCAGTGAGTTTGCCGACCACTGCCCTAGTGCAAACCACACTCCAGTCGCCCACGAGAGTTCATGACCTTAACCTCCCAGGCCCTGCAAGAACTTCCCACTCCACAAAATACCACACCCTAACCCAAATAGTGCAGTTCATTTCCGACACTATTGGCCCGGAGTGAGTTACCTGGATCAGTCCCTCAAGTCTGCTCCCAGTCAGGTGCCAGGGGCAAGTCCAGGTTTCTGACCGCCTGGCTATGAATTGGAGGTTCCCACAGCCCTCCTCGGGTTTGATCATTTGCTAGAGCATCTCACAGAACTCGGGGAAAGTGTACTTACTGGGTTACCAGTTGATTATAAAGGATACGGATCAGGAACAGCCAGACGAAAGAGATGCATGGGGCAAGGGCTATGGGGAGGGGCGTGGGCGCCGACACCCTCCCCACACGCACAGCTTTCCCAGCGCCCAGCTTGTGCTCACTACCCAGGAAGTTCTCCGGGCCCCTTCAGCCGGGGTTTATTGAGGCTTCATTGAGTGGATATGATGGATCGATGAAAACATCGTGGCTGACTCAATCTCCAGCCCCTCCCCTCCCTGGAAAGTTCCAACTCTAATGATGTGGCTGGTTCCTCTGGCGACCAGACCCCTATCCCTAAGGGCTTTCCAAAAGTCACCCCATTGACGTGAACTCAGGTTTGTTATGAACTTTAAAGAGGTGCTCCTTTTACCCTTGTCACTCTGTCACTTAGAAAATTCCAGGGTCTGAGGAGCTCGGTGCCTGGAATGAGAGGAAGACCAGGCATGTGTTTCTTATTATAAGCCACAATGCCAGCTTCACGGAGGAGGCGGCATCTGAGCTGGGTCTCGCTGGGCGGGAAAGGTGTGCTGGGCGGAGGGAACAGTGTGTGCGCAGGCGTGGGGCTCGCAGCCCTGAGCACGAGGAAGTCTGGCGGGACGCAGAGCAGGCTGAGAGCCCAGCAGTGACCGGAGAGCGCCAGGCCCCCGCCTCTGGGGTCTGTGGAGCCCAGCGCGGCCCTGACAGTGGGAGTTGGTCAGCTGAAGTTTGTTGAGTGAATGAGTGAGCAGATTCAAAGTAGAAGCTCATTTTCCCCAGTTTTAGTTCTTTCTCTTGACACCCACCCAGTGCTCCACTCTAGGAGGCCCGCGTTGCGCTTGGCCCAGGGAGGAAGGGAGGGTGAGGGGCAGGCCGGGGAGGGTCTGAAAGCCCAGCCGAGGAGCGTGGCCTTTCCTCTAGTGGCCACGGAGAGCCGTGGCAGGTCCCAGAGCCACGGAGGGCCGGCCAGATTGGGGTTTGACAGGTCCCCTGGGCCTAGGACACAGATGTCCTGCAATCCAGAGCAGAAAGGTTGGGAAGTGGTGGAGGACAAAGGCCCCTGCTCCTGGCTGTGCAGCCTCAGACAAGCCCTTCACCTCTCTGATCCTGGGCCTCCTGCAGAATGAGATCAGTCAACATCATTCGCTAAACCGTCCAGCTGGGCCTCTCTGAGCCTGCCTCATTTCTGGAACAAGACAGAGATGTGTGTCTCCTGGGGCTGCTGTGCACATTGGAGGTCACCTGCTGCCTCCGATAAGCCACCCCGAGGACCGGGCTCTGCCCAGCCAGGAGGACTGTGGGCGAGGGGCTCAGGCCCTCACCTGTCCCTCACCCTGTCCCTGGAGCCCTGAGGTGCTCTTGCCTGGCCAGCAAGGACCTGGCCAGTGCTTGCCTCTGAGACCCCTTTTCCTCCCCCTACACCCCCAGCTCTGGCTCCGGGCGCCAAGCTGCCTCCGGCTTCGCCCTCGCTGCTGCTCTGGCCTGCACGGCCTCCCCTCCCCCCCACTCCACCCCCGCCCCCACTGTGAAAGGCCTGGGTGTGTGGATGGGGGAGGACGACCAGCGGGTCAGGGAGATGGTAACTGGTCCTCACACCAGGGCCAGTGAGGGATACAGAGCACCCACCTGAAGACCCCCTAACCATGCCCCTCGCCACAGGTAACCCCCCGCGGCCGAGCCCAGAGCCCGAGGAGCCACGGCGGCCGGCCCCGGCGGAGCGCAGCAGCGGCTCCGGGACTCCCAAGCTGATCCAGCGCGCGCTGCTGCGCGGCACCGCCCTGCTCGCCTCGCTGGGCCTCGGCCGCGACCTGCAGCCGCGTGGGGAGCCCCAGCCAGCGCCCCCCACCCTGTCCCCCACCCAGCCCCCGTCCTCACTGCCCTCCCGGCTCCTCCGCGCCTCCCCCAAGACGCCCGAAGCCCCCGCTTCCCGGTTGAGCCCCGAAGCCCCAGGCCCGCCCACCCCTGCGCCCCTGCTGCTGGAGCTGGGTGTCCCCGCGGGCCAGCCTTCGGCCAAGAGTCCCCGCCGCGAGGAAGCGAGGCGCGGTGAGTGGCCCCGGGAGGCTCCTGCCTGGTGATGGAGGGAGGGAGGGAGGGCTGGGCGGGCATGCAGGCAGTAGGGCCAGCCCCCTGGTCTCCGCTGGGCCCCCCACCTGGGCACTGGGCCCCCCACCTGGGCTGGGCACGCTTGAAAGGAACTGAACCCTAAGTTCAGCCACCAGCGCCAGGAGTGGAGCGGGGCCGCCAGGCTGGCGGAGAAATAAAAGGAATGAGGGTGACACAGTGATGGCAGGTCCTGTTTCTAGTGCTTCGCAGAGGTTGTCTCGGGTCCTGTAGGACCCCTGTGGCAGCTGCTCTGGTGGGCCCATCTCTGATGGGGAACGAAGGCACAGGGAGAGCCAGGGACTGCGGCTCCCACTGCCCAGCCCAGGCCGCCCGCCCCGGGGGCCTGGCTCCTGACCTGCATTGAAGAGGCGCCGTGAGCACGAGGGGCGGGAAGTGAGGAGGGAGGCAGCTCGCTGTGCGGGTGGGGAAACAGGCCCGGAGCCGGGCGCGCCTCCTGGGCACCCAAGGTAGGTGCTGCCTGACCCTCCGTCCTCTCCCTCTTCACAGGAAGCACCTTTTCCCCCCCGCCGGGGGTGTCCCGCTCTGCCCCGGGCACCCCCGGGACCCCGCGCTCACCGCCCCTGGGCCTCATCGGCCGGCCTCGGCCCTCCCCCCTGCGCAGCCGCATCGACCCGTGGAGCTTCGTGTCCGCCGGACCGCGGCCCTCGCCCCTGCCCTCGCCACAGCCCGCGCCCCGCCGGGCGCCCTGGACCTTGTTCCCAGACTCAGACCCTTTCTGGGACTCTCCACCTGCCAACCCCTTCCGGGGGGCGCCTCAGGACTGTCGGGCGCAGACCAAAGACATGGGTGCCCAGGCCCCGTGGGTGCCGGAGGCGGGGCCGTGAGTGGACCGGCTGCTCCCCACGCTCCAGCTGCCCCCGAGGAGCCACAGCAAACACTGGAACAGGAGCCGGGCCCGCCTCTGCCGCTGCCCTGGCTTCCCCCAGGGACCCGCCCCCCTGGGGGGCCAGGAACACTACGCTGCACAGGAAGCCTTCACACTGGATGGGGGGCCTGCACCCCCCGCATGTCTGCAACCTGTGGGTCCCCCGCCTTACCTGCCCCACGGGGCCTGACACTGTGCCCAGCTGGTTGGGAGGACCATAGCCTGTCTCAGGGAATCGCCCCCAGGGGTGGCGCAGGGAGGAGGGAGGTGCGAGGGCGAGGGGCCGGCCTCAGCTGTCACCAGCACTTTTGACCAAGTCCTGCTACTGTGGCCCCTGCCCCCGGGCTCAGTGCCTGAACCCCCTGCCCTGGGGGCCGTCTAGGGCCAGGGTTCTCTAGGTGCCTTCCTGCCGGCCCGGCCAGGGTTGGGGCCTTGGCCTCAGGATCCAATGAAGCCAAATAAACTCCCCAAGCTATCGCCCCAAGCACAGCCTGTCGCCGTTCTTGGAAGTAACCAGGGATCCAACCCCCGGCAGACGGGCAGTGGGCCTGGGCCGGTGCCTTGCGCCACACCCTCTCCTGGGGTCCAGTCCACCAGCTTCAGGCAGGCGTTCAAGGCCCTTGTCAGCCCCCCTGGCACCCCCCAAACTGGCCTCACCCACCTCCTCACCTTGCCAGGCCCTCCCCGCCACCGCAGGTGGCCGTCTGATTGGTCCGGCTGCCGGAGGCCCCTGCTTAGCCTCTGGGGCCAGTTCGTGTGACCTCGCCTGGGACTCGGCCACGCTGCTCGCTGGGCAGCATTCCGGAGGTCTGTCCTGGCCGGCTGGCTGGCTGGCTGGCCCAGGGTCTGGACACAGGAGTGCGCCTCCCTGGTGCCTGGCTCCACTCACGCTCTCCTATCACCATGGGGTCCCAGGCTGGGCTCCCCTCCCCTCCATGGTCCACGGCAGCCAGGAGCAGGGGGGGTACCAGGGAGGATTTGGAATGGGACCTGACGGCACCATCCGTCCCAAGTGCTCTGTGTCCTCCACGCCTTGCCACCCTCTCCCCACCAGACCCATCCCAATCCCATATCCCTGTCCCACTCAGCTGCCCAGGCCACTGCCTTCCATCCAGGAAGCAAACAGTAACGCCCCCCCCCCCTCCATAGGTCTCCGGGCCACATCTGTCCTCAAAGCCCTGCTCCTCACCCTCAGCCCGTTCCTCTCACACCCCAGCCCTTTCTTTCCCACCTTGACAGCCTCTTCTATCCCCAGCTGAACTGTCACTGCTCCAGGAGCCTGCCCAGCGAGGGCCCCTGCTGCCCAGGCTCTCGCCCGCTGCCCAGGGGCTCCTTCAGGGAGCAGAGGCAGGTGACCCGCAGGCTTCCTTGCCAACAGGTGTCCTGTGTGAACGGAGAGGAAGGGACGTGTCTGTCCTCTCCCGCCGTGTCCTCAGGACCCAGGCCCCGCCCGAGTGGATGGGGAGGGGGGTGACCGAGGGGTCGTGTCCCTGGTAAACCACTGCAGTGCGGTTCTGAGCCATTTACCTCTCCGGGCCTCGCCTTCCTCCACCTGGGCCTCAGCACCCCGCTTGGGGGAATTGGGCAAATAATGGCCGTGAACCTGGGAGGCGTGAGCCAGCTCCTCTCCTCCCATTCACACTCACCCAGCTGGGTCCCAGGCCTCACCCTCAGCCACCCACACGGCACCTCCTCCCAGCCCCACCTGCCAATCCTCCCAGTTGCCTGAGGTGGAGCAGCCGGCTCTCAGGACACCTCAGACTCCCGGGCAGACACCATGGGGGGGCTGGGACCCTGGGCTCGATACGGGCTGCTGACTGCGGCTCACCTGCTGGCCCTGGGCCTCGGGGCTGCGGTGCTCCAGGCCCTGGAGGGGCCCCCCGCACGCCGGCTCCAGGCCCAGCTCAGGGCCGAGCTGGCCGCTTTCCAGGCGGAGTATGGGGCATGCCTGCCAACCGGGGCACTGGAGGAGCTGCTGGGCACCGCCCTGGCAGCCCAGGCCCATGGGATCTCCAGCCTGGGCAACGTCTCCGAGGCTGGGACCTGGGATCTGCCCTCAGCCCTGCTCTTCACTGCCAGCCTCCTCACCACCACGGGTAAGGCTGCCAGGTGGCCGGGCAGAAGGAAGCCTCCTAGTTCCTGGGGTCCCTGGGGGCACAACCCTTCCCCCAGCTCCAAAGTGCCAGGCAGAGCCCAGGCCCTATGAGGCCTGACATCACAGCTGGGTCTCTCCACACCAACACACCCCAACTGGTGCCTCAACTTCAGCTGCCAGGAGGGGCGTGGCCTCCCAGCCCCACCCCGAGGCACACTCTGAGCCCCAGGAGAGGTGCCCAGACCCCATGGGCCTGCAGCAAGGCAGGGAGCAGGCCATCGGGTGGGTTCCCGGGCGGAGGGAAGTGAGGGAACCTGGGAGCAGGGTGGGCAGCACTGGCTCCGGAGGGAAGGCTCCTCGGTGAGAAGTTTGAGGAGATGGCAGCCAAGGCGCGGATCTGAGGGGTGGAGGGATTCCCGGCAGAGGGAGCAGCAGGTGTGAGGGGCCGGAGAAAACACGCAGCGGGACACGCAGCCCCGGCTTTTTTGGTTGGTGCTTTTTGTCAGCAAAGTCGCTAAATATTTTTTTTCTTCATCTGTTTTCCAACTTCGGTTGGAAAAATCAGGAAACCTATTTGCATTGAGCCAGGATCCCTGCAGGCCCAGCTGGCAGCAGTGGGCGGGCCTGCCCTCCTGGGCAGAGCACAGGCTCTCCAGGGCACCAGTCCCCACCACTCCCTTTTGTCTCCTGCTTCCTCCACTGCCTAGCTCCTCCGGCGTCTGAGTAAACAAGCTCTGGCCGAGCCGGTCCCGTCCTCCGATGTCCCCCTCTCCCTGCTTCCCGCAGCTGCCCTGGCGCGGAGGCCCTGTCCCGGGCAGCGGCCTCTTCGCCAGCTCTTCTGGGGGAAGAGCCCGGACAGACTTCCCTGCCCTCTGCCCAGCGCATGGCAGGGCCTGAGCAGACCCAGATGCCAGCCCTAGGCCCAGCGTGCAGGACAACGCGACACACCTTTGGGGAATGGAAGGGTGGGTGAGGCCTGCCCAGAGGCTGCAGAAGTATCGGCCCAGGGCAGACCGAGGTTCTTCGAAAGCCAGACTCCTGGGGCAGGACAGCAATTCTCAGAATTGTCCCAGCTACAAGAGGCCTGGGGACAGGCTGTCTCTTTCAGTTTTTCATTTTAAAAGCAGTCCAAAGAGGTTAAGGGACTTGCCCAGGGCTCTCCCGCTGATGGCGAGCAGAGCCAGAGCCCCAGCGGCTCCAGCAGTTTCAGCCACTAGAGGGCAGCCTTCCACTGAGGCGTTGGGGGAAGCGGGGACCCTAGCAGGCGTTGCACACAGGGACTCACCGCCCACCGTCTCTCTGCTGTCCAGGTTACGGCCACATGGCCCCACTATCCGCAGGCGGAAAGGCCTTCTGTGTGGTTTACGCGGCCCTGGGGCTGCCAGCTTCCCTAGCCCTGATGGCCACCCTCCGCCACTGCCTGCTGCCTCTGCTCAGCTGCCCAGGGGCCTGGGTAGCTGTCCGCTGGCAGCTGGCCCCAGCCAGGGCCGCGCTGCTGCAGGCACTTGGTCTGGGCCTGCTGGTGGCTGGCACCTTCGTGCTGCTGCCCGCGCTGCTGCTGTGGGGCCTGCAGGGCAACGACAGCCTGCTGGGGGCCATCTACTTCTGCTTCGGCTCCCTCAGCACCATCGGCCTGGGGGACCTGCTGCCTGGGCGTGACCGGGACCTGAATCCAGTGCTTTACCACCTTGGCCAGATCGCACTTCTCGGTGAGTTCAGCTGCCAGCGAGCACCCAGTGGGAGGAGAGGAGCCTGGACTACAACTCCCATACACCCCTGGGGGAGCTGAGCCTCACAGGGGTAGGGGATTTTAGTTGAAGAACCAGGCAGAGAATTGTGAGCGGCATCAGGTACCAGGGTGGGTCGCCAGGCTAGAGGGGGGCGGAGGGCGTCGGCCGCACCCCCAAAGCTGCCCTGGAGCCTTTCCCCCCAGGTTACCTGCTCCTGGGGCTGCTGGCCGTGCTGCTGGCGGCGGAGACCTTCGCGGAGCTGCCGCAGGCCCGGGCCCTGGTGAGGCTCTTTGGGGCCCGCGGCCCTTCGGCTGCTGAGGACCAGGGTGGCATCCTGGGTCAGGATGAGCTGGCTCTGAGCACCCTGCCCCCCTCGGCTGCAGCCCCAGACCAGGCCCCGCCTGCCGACAGGTGATGGCGCTAACCCCTCTATCCTCCAGAGGCGAAGGGGAAGCGCGGTTGTGGGAACTTCAGAGAATAAAATGTTAGAAAAATAAAATGGTTGCCCTGGCTGGTTTGGCTCGGTGGATAGAGCGTCAGCCTTCGGGACTGAAGGGTCCCAGGTTCGATTCCAGTCAAGGGCACCTGCCGGGTTGTGGGCCCCATCCCCATTGTGGGCCCCAATGGGATGAGCAGGAGGCGGCCCATCGATGAGTCTCTCTCATCATTGATGTTTCTCTCTCTCTGAAATCAATACAAATACATATTTTTTAAAAAGAGTGGAACTTTAGCCGAAACCGGTTTGGCTCAATGGATAGAGCATCGGCTTGGGTGCTGGAAACCAAATCTTATTCAGCTGGGAAAGAGATGTTGACAGGAAGCCAGGAAGGCTGGTCAACAACTTCAATTGCTTTAAACCTTTAGTTGAGATTATGTTAAGTTGAAGCAGCTGTTAAGCCTCAATAAAAGGGGATGGCAGGGCCAGAGCAGTCGTAGTTCTCCCACTAGAGTTGGACAACCGCCTGGCCCTCCAAATCGCCAAATTAAATTTCTTCAAGTCTCTTCATTTGTGTGCGGCCCTTCTCCAGAAGCTGAACCCTGAATTGGAACTCTTTCTATGCCGGCTGGGAAAGAGAGTCCAATATCTGGCGCCTTCAACGCGGGACTTCTGGAGGAGAAGGTATTTTTCGCCTAGAGCGAAGGAGGAAAAATACACCGAGAAAAGGTGTGGAAAATTCACCAGAAAAAAGGTGAGGGAAAATTCACCAGAAAAAAGGTGAGGGAAAATTCACCAGAAAAAGGTGAGGGAAAATTCACCAGAAAAAGGTGAGGGAAGATTCACCAGAAAAAAGGTGAGGGAAATTCACCGCACTCAAAGCCCACGACCAGCTGCAGCGTCACGAACTGTAAGCAGGGTGGGAACGTCTCTTTTCAGCCAGGCTAATGGGGAAGAATTCGGTTATAAAAATATAGAATACAACCCTTTGTTTCCTGAAGAAGGTACATTAGATCTTGAGTGTTTAGCAAAAGGTGGTAAAAAATTTGAAGAAAAGGGGCTTAGCAGCAGGAAACAAGGCACCGCAGAAAAACTGTTTTTCCATGGGGAACACAGTATTTAGATTATTAGAGCCTTTTAGAGAGGCTGAGGAGGAAGCTCCTCACCTGCTTCCCTCTGCTCCTCCCAGAGAAGAGCAGGAAGAAAACTTGAAGGAATGGCCTTTAAATTGACAGCCAGTTTAAATTTGAATTTCCATTTGCTTAGAACAAAGAATATCCTTGCATGATATTATTCTACAATGTCATTTATAATTTTTGATATTTTACAACAGCATATTGTACAATTATTCCAAACAAAATTAAAAATCTAATTTTTGAATGTTTGGCAGCAATTTAAAAGGACATGAAAGGATTTAATCCCTTCCACTGCGTGGAAAGCCTCACTGGGAAGGCACTTGAGCAATTCTATATTGGCCTCTCTTGCCTTATTTGCAAAGAGGGACCCTCTCGTCACAATAATTGCCCACAGCTGTTGCTTGAGTTTTCAGTTCATGCTGAGGTTAAAGCCTCATGGTGGCTGGTACCATGGATCCGTCTCTCACACAATGGGGTGAGCTGGATCCTCCCTGGAGAAGAAACCTGGGTTCCCTAAGATCTGTGATCAATGCCGGGGCCCCGCCAGCAGGCGAGGGGATCCCAAGGCAGGTACTGGGCATGGATGCCATAGGGGCATAGGCTACAAGGAGACAGAACTGAACCTCACATCACCCTGCTTGGCCCTGGAGGATGGCTGGTTAGCCAATGACGGGTAAGATTCCTCACGGGAGGGACAACCTAAGACAGGCACAGCCGCAGAGGGCCATCAGGAGAGGACCTGGGGGCCAACAGAGGTGGGGCACAGATCCTCACCCCCCCAACGCTGCAGAGGCTTGAACACTCGCCCTTTTGAGGGATGTCTCCTGCCCCATGGCTGCTTCACGCTTCCCATACCCAGCTCAGATTGGGACCCAGGCAACAAACAGATTTGGTCCAGCTCAGATTGAGACCCAGCTACAAACAAGAGACTTGGCACGGCTCTTATTGAGACCTAAGCAACAGAAAAGTGGCTGATGGCGACTGTCTTACATCTAAATCCAGCCTAAATCTATGAGTGCTCAGGGCTTTCTTAAGGATGCATATAATCTTTTCTATTAATATTTACAGAGTAAACTAAAAATGTTGTTAAAGTATTAAATTTGACAGTAAAATAGTCAAGTTTTCAAATTAATTTAAATTGGCTAAATGAAATGAGTTAATATTCAAGAAAATTTAATTGTACAACAGGCTGTTCCTAAAGTATTAACCAAAATTTCTATTGGTAGTCCATTTCATGGTAAAATTGCTTAACATACAATAAACCCTAAAGCAGTCATAGTTTTTGTACAAAAAATTAAAAGTTATCAAAACAGCATTATAAAATTTTTCCAGAAGCCTCCTAATAATTAAATAGAAAAAGGGGGATAGTGGAAAATACCATATAAAAAAAAATGTGTCCTGTAAGTAAATTACATCTAGAAAAATTTTTCTTCTTTTGAAAACCAGTTTTCATTTGTAATAACAGTAAGACAGCCATGAAAAACACATAGTACCAAAATAAGTCAAAAAAAAAAATAAGAAAAAAAAAAATTGGGCAAAAAATTAAAAGTATCCCAAGTAAAATTTATAGAAAAGATTCCTTTATTAATTTTGGTCGAGATATGTTTGTATATTTTCAGAAAACAACTCTAAGACCATGTGGATTCCTGCAACAGAGAAGAATTGACAGGAATACTCCAGCCATAAAGGCAGGAGGAAAAACAGACCAGAGATGGAAGATGCTGACGACGCCTTGCCATATTAGCAGTCAGCAGATGTACGTCGCTGCAGGTTGTCCAGGACCAAACCAGAGGTCAGACCTGCATTGACACCATTTTTCCACCATCCGGATACCATTGCTGTCATGGACTCAGAACTCTTGGACATTAAAATTTGGACTCAAAAAACTGTGTGACACTGAATCTGGGATTTAAAAACTGTTGGCCCAGAAAGAAATGTACTGCAGACTGATTTCATTTGACTCTCAGCATAGCCATCGTTGCTTATTTCATTTTTTGTTTGTTTATTTGTAGTCTGCTTATGTAAAATTTTTTAGGGAAAGAAAACGGGGGAGATGCTGGAAACCAAATCTTATTCAGCTGGGAAAGAGATGTTGACAGGAAGCCAGGAAGGCTGGTCAACAACTTCAATTGCTTTAAACCTTTAGTTGAGATTATGTTAAGTTGAAGCAGCTGTTAAGCCTCAATAAAAGGGGATGGCAGGGCCAGAGCAGTCGTAGTTCTCCCACTAGAGTTGGACTACCGCCTGGCCCCCCAAGTCGCCAAATTAAATTCAAGTCTCTTCATTTGTGTGCGGCCCTTCTCCAGAAGCTGAACCCTGAATTGGAACTCTTTCTACGCCAGCTGGGAAAGAGACGCCAATATCTGGCGCCCAACGTGCGGCGGGAAAGAGAGTCCAATACTTGGGGACTGAAGGGTCCCAGGTTCGATTCCGGTCAAGGGCATGTACCTGGGTTGCGGGCACATCCCCATTAGGGGGTGTGCAAGAGGCAGCTGATCAATGACTCTCTCTCATCGATGTTTCTAATTCTCTATCCCTCTCCCTTCCTCTCTGTACAAAATCAATAAAATATATTAAAAAGAAAAACAATGAGATCTTTTTTTTAAAGTGAAACTTTAAAAAAATTAAATGGTCAACAATCCCAACTCCATTTTTTGTCTCTTCTTTGGAAATGGCTGTTCCCCAGTCACCCCAAAGCCCATCAACCTTGGCAGGTCCCCCTCAAAGCCCGCAAGGCCCCTTTAGGATCGCAGACAACCTTATCGGCCTCAGCGCCAAGCCCTTCCGCCCACCGAAAACCGGCGCCCAGAGAGAGCCGTGCAGCGAGGCCTCGTCCAACTTTATTGCTCGCGGGGCCAGGGCGGGCGGCCACCGGGCCCGCCCCGCGGACACACTCACTCACAGACAATAAAAATAAATAGGCCCGGCGCCCTCCCCCCCGGACCGAGGCCGCCCGAGCCTCCGGGGAAGGAGCCACAGCGCCCCCTGTAGGCGGCGCAGCAGCGGAGGCCGCGGTGCCGGGAGCCCGGGGCGGCGACGGGGACGGGACGCGGGCTCCGCGGGGCTCAGCTCAGCGCACAGCGTTCGCGCCGGCTCAGCTGCCGGCTCAGCTTGCGGCGCCGCTGCTCCAGGCCGCGCTCCAGGCGCTCGTCCTCCTCCAGGGCGCTGCGGGGGGACGGGGGTCAGCCCGCGGCCGTGCCGGCGCTGGGGGTGCGCGCCCCGGCCTTCCGCGCCCCGCGCCCCGGCCCTCCCCGCTCACCGTTCCCGCGCCCCGCGCCCCGGCCCTCCCCGCTCACCGTTCCCGCGCCCCGCGCCCCGGCCCTCCCCGCTCACCGTTCCCGCGCCCCGCGCCCGCGCCCCGGCCCTCCCCGCTCACCGTTCCCGCGCCCCGCGCCCCGCGCCCCGCCACTCACATCCGCTCCTTGTGGTCCAGGTCCCGGACCAGCTCGTCGCGCTGGTTCACCAGCGACACCAGCTCCTCCAGCAGGAGCTGCTCCCGGTGCTTCTGCGCCGCCGTCTTCAGCCAGTCTGCGGGCGGGAGGCGGGTCAGGAGGCCCGGCCGAGGCCCGCCCTCCACCCCGGCCCTCCGGCCCATCTCCCACCTTCGATGGCTAGCATGGCCCGCAGCTCCCGGCTCAGCAGCTCGAACCTCCGCTCCAAGTCCTGCTCCTCGATGCTGGGAGGCGAGGTGACGGGTGCCGGGTCAGGGGAGGGGACACGGAGAGCCACTCCCTGGCCCCCATCCACCGCACCACCAGGTCCGAGGACTGGGCTGGGGGCAGAGCTATCTCCTGGAGTCAGCCCTCTCCTTTGTTCCAACAGTTGTTGGAAGTTTATATTGTCTCCTCCCATCCCCCACCCCTTTTTAATTATTGATTTGAGAGAGAGAAACATTGATATTGTTGTTCCACTTACATATGCATTCATTGGTTGCTTCTTGTATGTGCCCTGACCAGAGATCAAACCTGCATCCTGGCCTACGTGGATGACTTTCTAACCACTGTGCTACCCGGCCAGGGTGCCCCACCCCTTTTCAAAATATAAAACAGCCCTGTGTGTTGCTCAGTGAGCATTGCTCCCTGCACTGGATGGTCGTGGGTTCAATCCCAGTTGGGAGACAGATGGGAGGCAACCGATGGATGTATCTCCCTCTCCCCCCCCACTAGAATCAATGAAAAAAAACATTTCCTCTGCAGCCCAGAGGGATTATTTGCATGAACATTACTCAAAAACAGCAGGTAGTAAACTTATTCTGAAAAATCCAAAATGCAGGACGACAAAGGCGATTATGGGCAGAGCGGCTCCTCTGATGCCACTGCGACACCAGCTCAGGTCTCGCTGGGCCTGGTTTCCTGACGTAAAGGAACAGGGTCAACCCGGGGCCTCAGCCCCCACCTGTCTGCACCACATTTCTCTCTCATTAGTACAATTAGCACCAATTTAAGAGGCACACACTTTAAACAGGAAATTGGGGGATCAGATGGCTGAGCAATTTTTCAAAAAGATCCTCGGAGAAGAAAGCAGTGAGTCGCCCTAATCAAAGGAGCAAAGCCCCTCTGCTCTGGGCGGAGGGTGGCGGGGGCCGGGGCAGGCAGGGGCCGCGCTCACAGCAGCTGCAGCTGGTCCTGCCTCCGGATGAGAGCGTTCTTCTTGTTGACCAGCGTGAACCACTCCTGGATCAGCACCTCCTCCTGCAGCTTGTTGGCACCTGTATTGGGCCGACAGTCACGGGCCTGCCCTGGACCTGGGGCTCCCTCATGGCATCCCAGAAGCCAGAGTGCGCCCAGCGAGCTGCTGCCCCGCGCAGGGCCTCAGGGTGCCCGCTGTCAGTGGGGACGTGAACCGGGTCTCGCCTCCCCCAGCTCCCCCAGGCCGGGAAGGGCTGCAGGTGGCCCGCGCTGGGGCGTGGACTCCAGACGCCCACCTGACACCATGAGGCTCCTCAGCTGCGTCTCCACCTCAGCCGCCCGCCCGTCGATCTGCCTCTGCTCCTGCTCCAGGGCCTGCAACTCCGCGCACACGTACTGGCTCGTGTCCTGGAACCGTTGCTGGTGAAAAGGGAGGGGGTCAGGGTGGGTCCCCCCAGGCCCTGCCGAGGGAGTGCCCGCTCGCCAGCCCCTCCCGCCTCCGCCCACCTTACCAGCCCGGCCTCTTCCCCGGGCCCTGGGGACGGCTCCTCCGAGGGGGGCCCGCCACCTGCAGACAGAGCCCAGGCTGAGGCACCCCCAGCGACACCCGCCCCAGGAGGCCCCCAGCGCAGGGTCCCTGAGCAGCTTGGGCTGGGCTGGGTCCGCCCCTCAAAACTACTCACCGGGGGGCTGCTGGGGGGCCGGGGCTGGGG
Organism: Pipistrellus kuhlii; assembly: GCF_014108245.1. Lineage (NCBI taxonomy): Eukaryota > Metazoa > Chordata > Mammalia > Chiroptera > Vespertilionidae > Pipistrellus > Pipistrellus kuhlii. Next base: position 174,337 of record NW_023425558.1, on the reverse strand, counting down.
GTGGGCTGGGGGCAGGGCTGGCGCCTTCCTGTGGAGGAAGGAGACAGTGAGGGCTCGGAGGGGCCAGCCAGAGCCTTACACACGCGGGCAAGGACCCGCAGTTCCATCCCTGCCCGCCCGGCTGTGTCTCCGGTCCTGCACACACCGCAGCCCGACCCCCAGCTCCTCTAGGAGGATGCCTCCTCAGAGGAAGGAGGCCTTCTCTTCCCGGCCCTGCGGTCCCGGCCAGTCCACTCTCTGAGCCTCACAGAGCACTGCTGAGAGTCAGGGGCGAAAGACTGTGAGGGGCCAGCTGGAGCCCCTCCTTCCCACACTGCCCCTTCCACGGAGCTCCCCCCTCAGGCCCCTCTGCCTCCTGCCACCTGGTGCTGGCATCCCTGTCCCCGCCAGGGCCCCACACAGGGCCAGCACCGCCACCTACTGACCAAAAGGGGGTGCTCTCCTGTTACCAATGTCTATGCCTAGAGCAGCCCCACATCACATACCCTGTTTCCCCGAAAATAAAACAGTGTCTTATATTAATTTTTTTCTCCCAAAGTTGCGCTAGGTCTTATTTTCGGGGAAACACGGGTATCCCTCAGGACAGGAAAGCTGCCTGGAACCACCGTGCAAACTGCGGCTCGAGAGCCACATGCGGCTCTTTGGCCCCTTGAGTGTGGCTCTTCCACAAAATGGAATGTCACCGTGCTCTTAGACTGGAGGGCAGGACTGGCCCCTGATGTGCCCCGCCCCTGGCGACTCCCAGGGACTGGCCTGGGGGCCCCCAACTTTCAGCTCAGCTGACAGCCAGGCCCCACTGATGGTTCCCCACTGTCCACCCCACCCTGCACCCCTCTGAGAAGGAGTCCCAGACCCCCCTTGCTCAGGTGCCATCTCTCTGGCCGGAGTCAGAGTGGACTCCGCACCAGCCGCTCCCCGGCCCCGCCTGTGACACCCTCAGGCACACCGAAGCTCTTCCTGACCCTCCGCCTCTCCAGCCACAACCCCAGCCAAGGCCCACCGGCAGCCGCAGCCTCCACTCCACCACCCTGACCCCTCCCAGGGCCCCCCTCCAGCTGCAGTCATGGACTTCACTTCCCCAAGCAGCTTCCTCAGCCTGGAGTCAACTTGACCTTCACAACCCGGCTCAGCTCCACCCCCTCCAGAAGCCCCTTCAGGCTGCCGTACCGCTTCCTGCTTCCCTCTTGGCCCTCCATGCCTCTGGGGCGCCCCAAGCCCCAGGCTGGGCAGATGCTTCCCCCATCATAGCCCCCCCCCCCCCCCCATCGTGCTGTCAGTTCCCCAAGTCTCCCCGGCCAGAGGCGGCCCCTGCAGACAGGGTGGGCCCAGAGCACGCACTCAGAGCACACAGATTACCGTAAAGCTTTATTATATTATCATTAAAGAATAGCTGACATTGACTCAGCGTTCATACCCTGGGCATTCTGCCTGCATTCGCTCATTTAGTTCCCCAACAACCCGAGAGGCAGGCACGACTGCTCTGCCCACTTTACAGATGAGGAAACTGAGGGTCACAGGTGAGGCTCATACAGAGCCTGGCCGAGGGCCCAGGGACGCTAAGCCAAAGGTTTGTTCCCAGCGTGGCCACCGATTGGCTGCTTGCCTCTAGGCCAGTGGTCGGCACACTCATTAGTCAGCAGAGACAAATATCAACAGCACAACGACTGAAATTTCCTTTGAGAGCCAAATGTTTTTAACTTAAACTCCTTCTAACGCCACTTCTTCCAAATAGACTCACCCAGGCCGTGGTATTTTATGGAAGAGCCACACTCAAGGGGCCAAAGAGCCGCATGTGGCTCTCGAGCCGCAGTTTGCCGACCACGGCTCCAGGCTGAACAGGACCCCTGGGCCTCTGTTCGTGCTCCTGAATGTCAAATGGGAAGAAATCCCAGCCCTGTGTAACCTGGAGCTGCAGGCTCCAGACTGATTCCCTTTTCAGAGACACCTGAGGGGGTTCCCAGGCCTGTGCCTCTCTGGTCAGGAGGAGAGCACAGGGCAGGCAGGGGCTTTGCCCGGTCACACAGCCAGTAGTGCTGGCCCAGAAGAGGCCACCCTTCAGGCTCAGGAGCCTCTTTCACCATCTCCCTGAGCCTCACTGTTCCCACCTGCGAAATGGGCTAGTCATTCCCCCAGGAAGGGGCACGGTGAGGAGTCACATGGGTGTGGAGGCAAGCCAGCCCCAGCAAGAGCTCACCAGCAGCAGGCAGGGGCAGGACAGCGCAGAAACCCAGCCTCAGCAGCAGCCGAGCTTACTCACAGCAGCGCTGGTGGGAACTCCAGCACTTCCTCCTGTCTGCCCAGACCCCCCTTCCTAACCCCGTGTGCGGCCCCTGCTCCCTGCTCCCTGCAGCCCTGTTGCGGCCCCACCCCAGCCTCAGGGCGCCGCCTCCATCCTCCTCCAGGACACGGGAGCGCCCCAGGGCGAGGCCGGCGGACATTCCCCCTCACACAGAGGCATGGGGATGGGCGCGCGGCCCGAGGAGAAGCCCTCTCCGTCCCATTGACCCAATATCTCCTGTGGGACAAGAACAGGAAGAGGCCTGGCTGGGAAGGACCAGGAGACTGCAGGATGAAGTCTCCCTTTATTTTTTTATATTTTGATTAATTTCGGAGGAAGGGAGAGGGAGAGAGGATAGAAACATCAATGAGGAGAGAGAACCATTGATTGGCTGCCTCCCGGCCCATAGGTAGGTAGACGCTCAACCACTGAGCTACGCCACTGGGAAGCCATTAGCAAGGCTGTGCCCAGAGGCCAGCAGTCTGGCCAGGCCTGTGACTGTGTCCCTCTGACTCCTGTCAGTCACACCTCCTGGGGTGCCTCTGGGCCCTCCGTCTCTCCTCAGGGCTCAGGGCTGTGCCTCTGACCCTGCCCTCAAGGCTTCTGCTCCCCCGGCTGCCTCACCCCCACCTGCGGGCCTGACCCCAGAGGCCTGGCAGTTCCTGCCGCCATGTTTGGCTTGTGCGGGCCCCTCCACTTTAGAGCCACCCCTGGCATCCCCCACCCCACCCCGGAAGCCTGCCTGTCCTGTCCTATCCGCCTGGCTCAGAAAAGGCTTTCCAGTGTATCCCCTTTTCCTTAGAACCCGGGAGCCATCCCGGGCAGCTGGAGGCTGCAGTGGTCTGGCCGCTGCTCCTGCCGTCACAGGCAGGATGGTGTAGTGGGCAGACCGGCTGGAAAGCCCCGGCCTGGACTGCAGTGGCTCGGAGTCAGTCCTTGCGCAACCCCCTGCCCCCTCTGGGACCATCTCCCCTTTAAGATCTGTGGCGACCACCCACGTGACACCCCTGCAGACTCTGGCCTGAGACCCGCAGGGGATGAATGGAGTAGGAGGGTGCCCAGCGGGGTCTCCAGTCTCCAGCCCCCCATCACCACAGAAGGGAGGAAACTGGTTCCCAGTTTAAGGACCCACGCCAGAGACTCAGTGCTGGGAGGCCCTGAGCGGCCCCGGGGTACGGACAGCTATGCCCCCAGCCTGCGAGGCGGCGACTGCTAGCGGCTGACCCTGGGCCACCTGCAGGGGAAGGAGGGCCTGCAACCAGGAGCCTCTGGGCCTCTCCTTCTGGAGCCCATGATTCCAGGAGCTCGGTGCCAACACTTCACCGCCGCCAGCAGGTTCCCCCGGCCGCGGCCAGGGCTCTTCCCTCTGATCGGAGAGTGCCTCCCCGAGCCCGCGAGTCCCCAACCCCAAACCTCACCCCGCGCCAGCTCTGCCCCGGGGCACCCGTGCCCCCCGGGGGAGGGGCACTCACCGCGGCCGCGGCGCCGGCGTCCGGGTCTTCGGCGGAGAAGGAGCTGCTGTTCCGCAGCCGCGAGCGGCGCTTCCGGAGCAGGTCGGCGTCCCGCACGTGGGAGAAGGAGCCGTGCGCGCGGGGCGGGGGCACCGGCCCGGCCTCCCCGTTCACCGAGGCCCGGCGCAGCCGCACGCCCCCCGCCGCCGGCGCCGCGGCCCCGTTCACCAGCCCCTCCGCCGCCGCCGGGGCCTCCGCCGAGCGCGCCTCCGGGGCGGCCCCGGCCCCCTGGTCCTCGGAAGCGCCCTCGGGGGCGGCCCCTGCCCCGCGGCTCGCGGGCTCCTGGGGCTCCTCGGGCGGCTCCGCCCGGTGCTCCCGCAGCCGCTGCGCCAGGCCGCTGGCGTCCAGGGCGTCGGGCGGGCCGGCCTCGGCGCTGGCCACCCGGTACTTGCCCGCGCGGCCGCCGCCCTCCAGCTGCACCAGCTGCAGCTCCTGGCCCGTGCAGAAGGCGCGGATCTGGCACAGGTACGTCATGACGATGAGCTTGTCCGGCACCGACAGCAGCACCATGTCCGCCGGCTCCAGCAGCCGCGCCACGCCCAGGGCTGCGAAGCCGTCGAAGGCCTGGGGGCGGGGGGCGCGGGTCAGCGGGGCGGCCGGGGGGCCGTTGCCCAGCTCCGCTGTGGCACCACCCTGGGCCGCCCAGGCTCCCCACGACCCGCGTGCCAGGGTTTGCCTAGCAACGCCTCCACTCTCCCATTGGAGGGAGCGTAGCAACAGTGCAACGCTCATGCAACCCAGCAACGGCGCAGGAAGGAGCGGCTCTGGAAAATCCAACTAGTGGAAATACGCTTTAACACCCACACAACGAAACTGTGGGACACCAACAACTTAGATTTTAAAAGAACAGAAGGATAAAAGGTGGCAGAACTTCCAAAAGCCAGCTGATTCCGCTCCTGCAGACATGATAATGGACCGCAATCTTGGCCCCCCTTCCCGCCAGGCCCTGCTCCCCGCCCCCCTCACCTGCTTGTTGTTCTGTTTGATGTTGAGTGGGTCCAGGGAGGCGTAGTCACTGTGGAGAGAGCTCTGGTCAGAGGCTGGTTCGCAGGGCCCCCGCAGGCTCCCCAGGGCACTCCTGCCCCCTCTGGGGGCTCACATCTTGTCCGGGTAGAATCGGTGCAGGATGGCGCAGAAAGCCAAGCCGTTGCGCCAGGATGTAGTAAAGTTGGTGACTCGGACGCCCCGGTAGCCAGCGGTGACTTCCTGGCACCACTCCAGCAGCGACTGGCTGGAGCTGACCGGGGCGGGTGGTGCCTGGGGACACAGGGATGGGCTCAGGGGACGTGAACAGACGCCCTCTGCCCTTGGGCACAAAACAGCCCCAGCTCTGGGTTTGTAGGAGTCACCAGAGACCACCGGCCAGAGCCTCGGAGCCAGGCAAGAGTTTCCAGCTCTGGGGTCATCTGCCAAAGTCATCTACACGATCTTACCCCCAGGCAAGGTCAGGCAAGGTCAGAGGTCACAGCAGCCACACCTCAAGGTCAGCCCAGAAAAATCAGCTTAAGGATGTCCCACTCCATGCAGCCCAGGGAAGACAGGGTGGGGGGGCCAGGGTGTCCCCGGAACTGAGCCCGCGCCACCCCACCCTGTCGGCCAGGTGGGTCCATGCAGAGCCGCCATCGGCTCAGCCCCAGGTTAGTGGGAAGCAGAAGACTGGGCCTCGGCAGCCCCCATCCCTACCTGGCTGCAGGGCAGCCTCCCGTCCTCTTCGGGCTCCTCTGGGGAGGAGGCCCCTGAGGGCCTGGGCACCCCAGCCCCTGCCCCACTGGCCACCTGCGTCTCAGTCAGGCTGGCCTCAGCTTCTCTCCCCTTCTCGGTTCCCAAGACCCCAGCCTCTGCTTCCTGGGCCTCAAAAATACCAGATTGGTTCTCTGGGGGGACTAAAACTTCTGTCTCTGCTTCACAGGCTCCCCACACCCCAGGCTTGGCCTCTGAGATCCCCAAAACCCCAGCTTCCAACTCCTGGCCCCTCAACACGGCAGGCCCTGCCTCTGATCCCTGGGACCCTAACGCTCCTTGCTCAGTACCTGGGGTCGTTACCGCCTCCTCAAACACGAGGCCGGTCTCTGCCTCTGGGACCCCGGAGACCGAGTTCTCAGCCTCCAAAACGGTGCTTCCTGTCTGTGGAGTCCCCAGTCCCTCAGCCTCTGACATTCCAACCTCTGGCCCTGAGACCCCTGCATCCCCCACCTCTGTCTCAGTCCCCGGCCCTGGGGCCTCTGAACCCCCAGCTGCTACCTCCTGGGTCCCCGATATCTCAGCTTCTGTCTCAGTCCCCGCCCCTGGGACCCGTGAACTCTCTACCTCTGTTTCTATCTCGGGGACCCTTGAGCCCTCAGCTGTTTCCTCCGGGGTCCCCAGAATCTCTGCCTTTGTTGTCTCAGTCTCAAACCCTGGGCCCTCAGAACCTCCTACTTCTGTTTCCTGGGTCCCTGACACCTCGGATTTTATTGCTGAGACCCCTGACCCTCCCACCTCTGTCACCTTGGCCCCCGGTATTGCAGGCTCTGCAATCTCTGCTTCTATTCTCAGTACCTCTGAGACCCCTGTTATCACCTGGGCCCCCAGAATCTCAGTCTCTGCCATCCCAGTCTCTGTTCTCAGAACTCCTGAAGCCCCAGCCTCTGTTCTCTGGGCCTCCAGTTCCTCAGACTCTGCCATCCCAGCAGCTTCCGACTCAAGGACCCCTGAGCTCGCGGCCTCTGTCTCCTGGGCCTCCGACACCTCAGCTTCTGCCGTCCCGTTCTCTGTCTTTGGGAACCCTGACCCCTCTGCTCCTGTCTCCTGGCTCCCCAGAACCTCTGATTCTGTCCTCCCCATCTCTGTCCCCAGGATGCTCAAGACCCCAGTTTCTGCCTCCCAGACCCCCAGATCCCTAGACTCCGCCCCCTGGTCCGCTGTGGGGGGGGCTTCCTGGGACCTGCTCACCTGGGGGCTGGTGCTTGCTGCTCCAACAGAGGGGCCCTGCTCCAGGCCTGTCCCCCCAACACCAGGGGCCCCACCCCTCACCTCTGCACTCTCTCTCTCCTGGCCTGCAGGTCCCGCTGGGGGTGAGCTCTGGGCAGCAGGAGCCTCATCCTGGGTGCTGACCCCAGACCTCTCCTGAGAGGTGCTCAGAGGAGCCTCAGGCGTTCCCTGCACCCTTGCCTCAGACATCGCCCCTGGAGCCTCTGGTCCCTCAGTGTCCACCTGTCTCATGTCTGACCTCTGCTCAGCATCCACTTGACTAACTTCTGAACTCTCTTCAGCCTCCCCCGTTCGGACCTCTGACCTCTTAGTGTTCACCCCTCTGGGTCCTGACCCCTGCTCACTGTCCACCGCACTGGCCTCTGGCCTGTCCCCAACGGTGCCTTCCTCAACCTTGACTGTCTGCTCTCCCAGAGAGTTCCTGCGGCCTCCGTCCTCCATGCCTGCGTGCGGCCTGGCGCCCTGGGCCTCTGTCCCTTCCTGAGGGCTTGCCCGGGCCTGGGTCTCCCCAGCAGAACCCACTCCTGCGGGGGGAGCCCCCGAGGCTCTGGGGGCCTCATCTTTCCCTTGGGGGACTGAGGGCCAGGGGGCATCAGAGCATTTCCGGAGCCGAGGGGCCGGGACAGGGGCCAGATCCTGGTCTGAGTGTCTTGAGGACCTGAGGAGAGAGCAGGAGGGGGTGTTGGAGGAGTCTTTTGCCCCCCCTCTCTCAGCCCCGGCCCCGCCCCTCAGATTGCCGGGGTGCTGGAGAGGCAGGTTGGTAGAGGGCGTGCAGCGTCCTAACTGGTCAGGGCACGGGGGTGGGGCTGGTTCCAAAGCTCACCTTGTCTCCTGCGGGGTTCCGGGGGGCCTTGGGGCTCCAGGCCCCACCTGGCCCCCGACTACAGTAGCTGGTTCTGACCCCTGGCCCCGGGAGGCCCTGGCGGGGGGCACAGGGACACTCACAGGGGCTGGGCTGGCATCCTTAGTACCCGGAGGGCTGGCACCTGGGGAAGGAAGAGGGAGGGGGTGCTGAGGCCTGGGCCCTGACTGGAGGCCCAGGCCCCATCCAGCCCCAGTCTGGGCCTCACCTGCCTGCCAGGGCTGTGCTCGGCCCTCCTCCTCCTCACACAGTGTCTTCAGCTCTCGAGGGGGATCTGGGGGAGGGTTTGGAGGGGCAGGTTCAGCTCAAGGCAGAGCCTCGAAGGTCTGACCCCCTCCCTCCAACTGGAGGCTGGGCCTACCTGGGAGCCGCCCCGGCCTCAGGGCGCCGCCCTGGCCTGCGAGAAGAGACAGGCCCGAGAATGCAGAGAAGAGAGAGGACAGGAGGACAGACAGAAAAAAAGGCTCAATAAGCTAAAGGGAAGGATGCGGAAGCTGTGACGGGCAGAAGCGTGGGCGGTGAGAGTGGTGAGGGTGCCCCTCTCTGCATCCACCTTGGGCACAGTTATAGGACAGGGACAAGATGGGGGAGGCACCCAGGCAGGTGGAGAGGGCCAGAGGCACGGGGGACCTGGGAACGCATCCTGCAGGTCAGCCAAGGCCCCAGGCCCCACAGGAGCGGGGGCCCAGTTTGGACAACCAGGGTGGCAGGGCAGAGCGGCCTGGGCAATTGTGCGCTCCGTCACTGGGCGTACACCAGCTGCCCCTGCCCCACAGGGCAAGTGGCTTCTATGCCCCACCCTCCCTCCGTCTTGGTGGTCAGGCCACGGCCACGGCTGTGCGCCCACCTGGCGGGGGGGCGTGAGCCCGCGCCTCAGGGACCCCTGGGCCGTTAGCCTCCTCCTCGTCACTCTCAGCAAAGTCGTCCAAGTTGCCCACGTCAGTCGGCTTCACGCTCATAAGGCTCGCCAGACTCTGCATGTCATCGTCCCTGGGGGTCAGAGGTCAGGCGTGAGGGCTGGGGTCAGAGGCTGAAGACGAGGGCCGGGGAGGGAGGGCGGGCGGACACTCACGTGGCTCGGCCCTCTCGCAGCAGCACCCCCGACAGGGTGAGGCTCAGCTCCGCATGCACCACCTTCACCGACTTGGCCTTCAGCCGCAGCCGCAGCGGGACCTGGGCGGGCACGGGCCCCGCATGGCGGGCCAGGTCCACCTCGGCCGAGGCCAGCACCTTCCGCTGCCCCTTGGACTCCTGTGGGCGGGGGGGGGGGCCTGAGGAATGAGTACAGTGCTGCCCCCGAGCCCCCAGCCCTCAGCCCCCAGCCCCCCACAGCACTCACATTTTCAATAACAAACGTCCACTCTTTGGCCTCATACTGGTCCACGTGGGGGTCCTGGGAAAAGGGGGGCACCGGTGAGCGCAGGGGCTGCTGGGTAGGGGCAGGGCCGGGAGCAGAGCCTGTGCCGGCTCAGGGGTGTGTGGTCGGGGCCTTCCCACTTGCTAGTCCATCCTGCCTGGGCTGCCCCAGCTCCTCCTGGTCCCAGCTCTGTCCTACGCCGGTGGCAGGTCATGTGTCGCCTCCAAGGAGACCTCCTGGCCACTCCCGCTGAATAGGCAGCCCTATTCTCGGTCTCACCAGTCTTTCCTATTTGGATGGACAGCCCGGCAGGGGACCCCAGCCCAGGTGCCTCACGTGGAGGCAGACTCACCCTGTACAGGGTGACGGAGATGTCCACGTTCTCGGGCACCATCCACACCACGGTGCCACGGTACGGGTTCTGGATGCCCGGCTGCCAGCTGTGGGCCTGCAACGAGCAGTCTGAGTCCTCCCCCAGCCGTAATCCTCCCCTCCCCCTTTGCCCTTGCCTTCAACCTTGATGGCATCTTTCTCTCCATTCTGTGGATTCTGATCCGAACCAGAGCCCAAGACCCCATCAGCCCTCACTCACGTTACCCACACACCCCCTGGCCCACCCCTAGCCTGCACCCCCAGCTCACATCTCCCCACCTTGGAGCAGATGCGCCGGTTCCGCCGGGTCCACACCACCACCAACTTATCCGGCTGCCTGGGAGGGGGGAGGGAAACAGGGGGGACACTCAGTCAGGCTGCCCAGCTCCTCCATCTCCTCCAGGGTCCTCCCTCTGCCCACACTGCCCTCCCCCAGGAGAGGGCATGGACAGCCCCTTATCTGAAGCCACAGGAGCAGGGCGGGGCTGCTGAGCAGGGTGGGGCCCGGGGCAGAAGGGCGAAGGCCTGATGTGGTCAGGGGGGTTATGAAGGCAGGGAGAAGGGACCGCACAGACGGACACCGAGAAACTCAGGAGGTCCCGCCAGAGGCCCAGCGAAGCCCTTCACTCACACCGTTTGGGAAGCGCCTCTCAGGGGCAGAGCAGAGGCAGGACCCCTGGGCTCAGAACAACAAAGGTGGGGGAGTGCTAACCAAGAAGAAAAAGACCTCACGCCGACCTCAGAGGCGGGAGAGAGCCGCGCAAGCGTGTGGTGCCTGCACGGGGTCTCCCGGAGATCGGATGTGGGCACAGAGCACGTGTGGGGAGGGGTGGGCAGTGAGGGGGCTCCGGGGTCGATCGGAAAGTGCAAGGTCCAAGTTTGGGGGGAGGCCCCGAGTCAGAGGAGGGGGCAGGGGTGAGAGGTGGCCAGAGGGTCAGAGGCCCCCCTTGTTTTTAGACACCCTCCCAGGGCCTTCTGTGCCCTCCCAGGGACCCGGCCCGGGAATCAGCGTGCGTCCCACCTCTCACACCCGGAGCCCCGCCCCCAGCTTTGCAGCGTGATGACTCCTATGAGGGGCCTCCGGGAAGGCCTCCAGGCTCTATCGAAGCTGAGCAGACGTGCAGGGCAGACTCAGAGGGCAGGCAGAGGCGTGAGGAGACAGAAAACCCAGAGGAGAGTCCCCGGGCAGGGCCCCGTCCCCGCACGGAGCTCACACGTGGCTGGGCCTGGAGGAAGGGGCCCCTTTGGGTGAGAGGGTGGGGGCGGCCGAGGGCAGCAAGAGCCTCCTTGCCTGAGCCCAGTCCCCTGCCAGGGCACTGAGCTCACCCAGCGCACTGCCCCTTGGCTCTGGAGTCGGAGCCAAGATGCATGGCTCCTGTTCAGACCCTGAGGATCTGAGGCCTGGAGATACGGGGGCCGGGAAAGGTCACACAGCTGACCCTGAGGCCTCTGGCCTGGAGCCAAGCTCCTTCCCCCACCCAAACAGCAGTGATGGCCCAGCAGGGGTACCCATGGGGCCTTCCCAGAAAGGGGAAGTGGACAGGGGTGCCCAGGGAGGGCGGGGCCTGGCCGGCAGTCTGACTCAGCTGGGCACGCCCTCCCGGGAGCTTGGACCTGGGCAGGGGCAGCTCCCGAACCTGGCTCAGAAGCCGGGAGGCCTGACTGCCCGCTGTGACTCACGCGCGGTGACATTGCCCACACCTTTGGCCTGCTCTGCGGGACCATGTCTGCTGTCCTCTGGCCTTCCCCGCGTGGCAGAGCCAGAGGCCAGAGTCCCCCCTGCCAGCCCGGCTGCCCGGGCCTCGCTGAACGGGCCGGCCCAGCAAGACCAGGGATATGGCAGCGCCCTAAGGGACCCCAAGTCCCTTCCTACCCCGCAGCCCTTCCTCTCGGGAGCCTAAATTTAGCCTGGCGGGTAAGATCCCCTCAGCTGTGCCCTAATCCAGCCAAGGCAAGCTGACACCGGTGAGCACATATATTTAGGGTGTGACGCAGGGGCCTCGGCAGCTGGGGAGAACGAGATACCCTGTCCCGGCCCCCACGTCTCCCCCACCCCACTACCCTGCCTCCCCAGGCCTTCTCTTCCCGGACCCACCACCTCCGAGGCCCCTTTAAGCCACTCCCGCCTCCCTCCTCATCCCTCCAGCGCTCAGTTTCCCCTTTTAAGGACATGGTGGAGATGAATCCAGCCTCCCGGAGCCCAGGCTGGCTGGGTGGGGGGGGGGGGGAGAGTGTTCTGGCTCAACAAGTGGGCAGGGGGGAGGGGCAGCATCCTTGTTCCCAGCTGCACTGAGGCTCCTGGAGGCTTCCCCCCAGCCCGGCGCCGCACACCTCGGAGCTGGCCACCCCGAGCCATCCTCTGGCCAAACCAGGCCTCCCTTCCCCCAGCCCGGCGCAGCTGAGGGAAGTGCGGGCACAGACAGCCTCAGCGGAAGTCCTGACTCCACTCCCTCAGAGCTCCCCCCACCCCCTCCAGCTCTGGGGGTCCCACAAGCTGCCAGGGCCCTTCTGGTGCCTGTGCCCGGACAGCAGGGGCTGAGCGGGGGGCGGGGGCACGTTGGCCCAGCGCTGGGGCCGGGTCCCCGGGCTCCGGAGGCGGGATGGGGTCCCCGCAGCCCGGGCCCCGGTGCACTCACCATTTCTTGGTGCACTCCACCACCAGCTCGTGGTAGCAGGCCACGAAGTGGAACTTGGCGGCCCGCTTGCCCACGCGCTGCAGGCGCTTCCACACCGAGGTCATGGCCCCGCCGGCGCGCTCAGAGCCCGGGCTCCCGCTGGCCCGCCGCCGGCCCCGCCCAGGCCCCCATGGCTCCGGGGCTCCGGCGCGCTGCCCGCCCCGTCGGGGCGGAGGTCTGAGGCTCGGACCCGGGCCGCCTGCGCCGGCGGGTCCGGCTGGGACGCGGGGCCGGGGCGTCGGTGCCGGAGCGCGGAGCGGAGCGCGCCGTTTCCTGCAGCCGCACCCCCGTCGGAAGGCGGGCGGGGCGCGGCGGGCGCGGGGCGGGGCGGCCGGGCTTCCGGGGCCTTTCCCCGCCGGGGGGGGGGGGGGGCGGGACTCAGCGCCGCGCGCTGCGCCCCGAGGCGGCGGGGCCGCGCTGGCGGGGAGAGGGCACCCCGGGGCCGCCCTCCTCCTGCCCACAGCCCCGCGGGGTGCGCACCGGCAGCCCATTCCCCAGGCGGGGAAACTGAGGCCCAGGAAAGGGGAGACTGCTCAGGCGCGCCCATCACTCATCGCCGGCCCCGGAGGAGGAGTCAGGCACCGGGTGGCGGCTCTGCCGCGGCAGCATCCGTGTGCCGGGCAGAGCCGGACTCCTCAGCCTCAGCAGGAGCCAGTCCCAGCACCAGCAAGCGGGGCTGGAGACTCAGACCCCGTCCTCCAGGAGTGCGGGCCCTGAGCACGCTCTCCCGCTGAGCCCCCGCGCCGCCTGTCAAACAGGCGGAATGACAGCCCCGCCTTCCCCAGGGATGGAGATGTGTCCGCTTACACCGTGAGGTCTGGTTAGGTGGAATCCGTTATCACTAACGGGATGTGTTTACTCTCCTCCCCTCGGAAGTCGCCTGTTCACACCTAGATTAGAGCCGCAGCCTACCCGTCCGCCCAGTATGGTAATGAGCCGCGGGTGTCAAGCCCAGTTAGGGAACTGGCCCGGGCAGCCCATCGGCCTGTCCCCACCCTGCGGGACCAGCTCCGCGAGGTGGGTGGGCGGCCAGAGAACCTGGAGCCTGATAACACCCGCGTCCACAGAACGCCTCCTCCGCAGGAGGACCCGTGACTGCCTCCAGGAGGCAAGAACCCCAAAGTCTGTGTCCGCTTTGAGGCCTGACCTCTCTTCTCGTTCTCAGACGCTGTGGGGTGGTGCCCAGCCAGCATGGCTCAGTGGTTAGTGACCTATGAACCAGGTCATGGTTTGATTCCTGGTCAGGGCGCATGTCTGAGCTGTGGGCTCGATCCACAGTGAGGTGGCAGCCAACCAATGATTCTCTCTCATCACTGATGTTTCTCTCCCCCTCTCCCTTCCTCTCTGAAATCAATTATATATATATATGTGTGTGTGTGTGTGTGTATGTCTGTCTGAAGTTGTAGGGTGTTTGTGTGCATGAGGGAATGAGTACCCACCGTCCCCTCAGTCCTCGAGTGTGCAGGCTCCTCTGGCGGGGTTCGCTCCGTCCCAGCAGAGTAGGCCTCCATTTTCTGTCTTTTAACTTAAACCCTCAAGGTCCCAAGTGCTGAGGGGCGGGGCCAGGCAGTCTGTGAGACTGAGGAATGGGGGTGTCTGGGACCTTGTCTTATGCACCAAAGCCTGGGGCACTGACCGCCATCGCTCCTTCAGGCGTGTCTGGCTTCTGGGAGACTGGGATGGCGACTTCACCCCCGTCTACCTCCGCAGCGCTCTCCTCCCGCCCACAGCGCACTCACAGCTCCCAGGCCCTTCCCAGAAGCGCCTTCCCCTCTCCCTCCGAGGGGCCCCTTGGCCCGGAGCTCCGGCCCACCCATTTCCTGTGCTGCTCCAGCTCCGCCCCCCTCCACTGGGGTGGAAAATTTCTCTCCTGAAGATGGGCGGCTCCTTCTCCTTCCCTCCAGGCCGGCCAGGAAGGCCCAGTGAGCGGGGAAGGAGGCTGGGCGCCCAGGCCTCCGGCGAGAGAGGGGAAGTGACTCGCCCGCAGACACACAACCGCGGGACAGGCCGGGCCAAGAAAGCTCCCCAGCGCCTGGGGGAGGATTCACACCCTGCCGCCGCCAACCGTTTCCCACCCAGGGTCCTGGCGCCACCTGCCGGCGGAGCTCGGGACCGCACTGGCCAAAAACCGCTATCTTCCCGCCCCAGAACCAAGCAGTCGGAGCACCAGGAACGCTGAGAGTATTTATTTATCTATGGCCCAGGGGGCTGGCCCCTAAACTTAAATGCCCTGCAGAGTCATGGCCCTCCAGGCCGTGGGCGAGTGCAGGATTGGGTCCTGGAGCCCTTGTGGAGGGCAGGGGAAGCCAGGGACGGAGGTGGCATGCCCCTGAGCCAGCAGCTGCCAACAGCAGCAGCAGGGGAAAGGGAGATGGGAGCCAGATACCCATCCCAATCCCAGAGACACCAAGGGAGAGCAAGATGCTTTGGGCCCGCTGACAGACGGAGCTGGCTAAGCTGAGGTGCATACACGTGGAGAAGTGGAGGCCAGTGCCATGGGCAGAGGCTGTAGCCCAGGTGCCTGCCCCAGGGCCAGCCAACCTAGACAGAGGAGGCTGGCAGCTGTGCCTCTGAGGGGTGGAGTGAGGTGGCATGGGGGAAAGCAGGCACTAGAGTCTGAGTACTTGTTGGGGGGAAGTTTCTGAGCCTTTTGCATGGTACATCCCCCCCCCCCCCCCCAGCTCTTCAGAGGTTGATGTGGAAGGCGTCTTGCAGCCACTGGTCACGGGCATTGTGCGTCTGGGGCACAGTGAGGGGAGGCGGGTCTGGGGGCAGGCTGGCATCAGGAGGCTCGTCGTCATCAGACAGGCCAGCATCAGGTGGGTAGGAGCTGTCTGAATGCAGGGAGGAGGACAGGTCCTGGCACAGGCTCAAGTCTTGGCACAGGTGCTTGTAGTCCTGGATAGACTCGTACAGGCCCCACAGCTGGCACAGCAGGGACATGTCCAATTGCCGCAGCCCCACCTGCAAAACACTGAGGGTGGGCTGGGGTTGGGGTCCAGACCGCCCTCAGCCCGGCCACAGCCCTCGCCATCTCCCCACACTGAGTGAGAATGTCTGTGGACACAGACACCACCTGCGAGCTGTGACTCTTTAGCAAGTCACGAACCCACATCTGCAAGGACGGAATGAAATCCGAGGAAAGCGTTTAAAAACACGTGAAACTACTGCTATAAAGGTAACTGCTTACCGTTACCCTAGCCCTTCTGACCCGGCCGGACAGGCCGGCCCCTGCATGTCCGGAGCCCCGGGCCAGCTGGTTCCGCGCTCTGCACCCCACCCCGCCCCACCCACCCCGGACTCTCCTATCCGGCAGCAGCACCCACCCCTCTCCCACCCGAACCCCCGCTCACCATCTCTTTGCGCAGCGCCGCCAGAGCCGAGTCCAGGTTGACCGGGCGCCGCGGGCCGGGGGCGCCGGCGGCGGGGCCGGCGTTGGCAGCGCCCGGGGCGCCGCGGGGCCCGTCCGGGACGCGGGCCGCGCGGCTCAGCTCGTCGTGGATGCGGCTGCGCTGGCTGTAGACGCGCTCCAGCTCCCGCCACGAGCCGCCGCTGGCGTTCAGGAGCCCGCTGAGGCCGCGCGGCAGCGGCGGGAGCCCGGCCAGCGCGCAGCCCGCGCCGCCCGGCGCCTCGGCCGAGGGCAGCCCGTTCATGGCCGGGCCGGCGCCTTCCGCTCCGCCGTCCGCTGGCTGCCGCCCTCGGGCCCGCTCCCCGGGCCGCACCGGCGAGCCCAGCGCCCGCAGGCCGCGCTTTGTTCCTTCCCAGAGGCCTCCGGCCCCGCCCTGGGCCCGCCCCCTGCGCGTGGGCGGGGCCTCTCTTAAAGGGGCGGCGGCGGCGGGCCCAGTCCCCTCCCCCTGTGCAGGGAAAGCGGAGTGAAGGGAATGGGTGACAGAGGGAGGCAGAAAGTGGGGAGGGAAGAGACCAAAAGCTGCGGCCACGGTTCACTCAGTCCTTTATGCTCCCCCAACACTGTGTCATTGTCCGGCCCAATTATAACTCCCAAGGAAGGGGATCTAAGGGGGGTCAGGAGGCCGGGGTAAATCCATCCCTGGTCCCTAGCGTGCAGCCTGGGGCCTGTGAGTGTCTGAGTGCCAGGCTGCGCAGGAAAGAAGCTACCAAGGGGACAGGAATCCGTCTCACTGAAGGGGAAGGAGCACGGGTGGCCCAGGCGGCTAGGGGTGCTGCAGAGGCCCAGCCCTCCTGTTCCTGACTTCGAGGAGGCGAGGAGGCAACTATCCCAGAGTCCTCTCCCTCCCTGTCACCCCCCGAGTGGGGAAAATGAGCAGAAACAAGCCCAACTCACGTCTCGGGACATCAAGGAGAGGAGGTAGTGGGAGGGAGAGGCTAAAAGCAGGAGAAAGGTGAGCTGCTGGGGCTGGCATGCACTCAGAACCACGGGAAGAACAAACCACACAAGAGGAACAGCTGTTTTTCTAGCGGGTTTTTCTCAAGCGGGTCTCTCAGTGTTGCAGCTGCTGCAGGCTTTGCAGGGCTTCAGCACAAGCCCGGATGAGGCCACACAGCTGGATGCTGGCCTCCAGGGAAGTGCTGGAGCCCAATTCGGCCGAGGCCCAGGCCAGCTTCTGCAGGAGGGCCTCCCGGGTGCTGGCCATGACGTCTGCATTTGGAGGCCCAGCAGGAGGGGCCGGCCCCTGGGCTGCCTGGAGCCCTGCCGCAGCTCCCTCACAGTGCTCTGGGCGGGGTACTGGGGGCTGAGGGGCGGGCCGAGTGCCTGAGGGGGGGTCCGGGGCAGAGGCGAGCTGGTGCTCCCGAGCTTGGGAGAGGGCAGCCTGGGCATTCAGAGCTAAAAGAGTAGAAACCGAATAGAATGGTCAGGATGCCCCGCCCACCTCGGCCCTGAGCCTCCTCCTACCTCTCTACTGCTCTGCTCTCTCCGTGCTTCAGATGTGTTCCCTGCCGCTGGATAGGGCAACTCATTCGTTTGCTTTTTCTGTCCTATTTACGCATGTCCTGGAGTCATCTGTCTCATCAGGACTATCGCTCCTGGAGCTGGGACCCTCCCTTGTGTCTGGCCCACAGCAATGCTCATCGCTCTTACTGAATGGATGCTCCTTACGGAGCTAAAAGAGAAAGCGTCTCACCTCCGTCCCACCCAAGGCCGCCACTGTCCCCTCCCAGCACTGCGGTCCCCAGGGTTCTATCACCACGCTTCTCCACCCGGCACGCGCAGCCCCTCACCCGGATTGTCCTTATCCACGTCTGAATCGAGCTCCTGACAAGCCACGCAGTAGGTCTGCCGCTGTTTGTTTTGGAGGAGGATGGTCTATGGGTCAGAAAGCACAGGGGCGGGATGAGACGCCAGGCAATAAGGGCCGGAGAGACGAGGCTGGGGAAGGGCCGTGCGGCCTGGTCTGCGCCCCATCCCTGCTCCCGCACTCCGAGGCCGTCCTCACCCCACAGTCCGCGCACGTGTCGCCCAGCATGCGGTAGCCACGCAGCAGGTAATCGCCCATGAGCGAGGAGATGCGGTTCTGCCGCTCCCGCCGAGCTTGCAGCACCTTCGTCTCCGCTTCGGTCGGAGGCTCCCAGGAGAAATCGTCGACTTCTGGGGAAAGAAAGGCACAAGGGGCCTGGTGCTCTCGCCGGAGCAGGTGGCCCCCGGACCCCGCGGCCGCGGACCCCGCAGCTCAGGCCCTCACCTGTACCGTTCAGGGCCATGTTGCCGTTGTCGCCGCTCGGCTCAATGGAAGTGACGCACCGGCAGAGCGCCGGTCCCCGGCTCCGCCCCCTCCGTGTGGGCGGGGGACGAGGGCGGAAATGACGCCCAGAAGCTTCCCGGAAGTCCCGACGCCCCGAGTTAGGCGCGTTGCTGTAGCCCAACCGACGCCGTTCCCCCACGGGAACCCAGGAGGCGGGACTTCCCCGCGGTGACTCCGCTCCGCCGCGGCGCACGGGAGTGACTGCGCAGGCGCCGTCCTGCGCGCCGGCTCCGCCCCCGGGGTTTCCCTTTCCGCACTGGCGGGACCCTGGACGGGCGCGGCCGTGGCGTCACCGCTACGACACCCTCGCTTCTGGCCCACGGGCCCTCGCCCGCGCGTGGAGCCTTTTCAGGCCTCAGTACTTATCCCTTCAGCCCGCAAGGCGGGCCGGCAGGCACCATTCCCACTCTCCATTCCGTTCAGCCTGTTTGCATGTTTGGTGCCTCCGTCTCTTCAGCCCCTACCCACCCTAAGGCCCGGGACTGATAGCAGAGTCAGCTCCTAACTTTTTTTTTTTTTTTTTTTTAAGTTAAGCCCTCAAAAAGTCTGGTGTGTAAAACACTGCACTGGGCATACGCAGTTCCGGGAGCGGCCACAGCTGCGGAATGCTTGTTGGCGAGTGAGGGTGCAGGGCTTGTTTCACGTGTCGGTAACCATATGCCTTTCTTGGGTCGATTGCTATTAAAATTACTCGTGCTCCCTAACATTGGTCTTGGTGATTGTTTTCTATTTTCTCCGTCCTTTTCCATACACGTCCTCTCCCTTTTTAGGTTTGGCGAAGCCAAGTGGGACAGGCAGATGCGCAGGCCATCCCATAATCTCATCTGCAGCCTCCTCCTTTGGTTGGACAGCACAAGCTTCTGCAATAAACCTGAAGAATGAGTGCCCTCCCAGCCCCATCTTTTTAAAATATATATATATTTTTTTTATTATTAAGTTTTTTCAGAGAGGAAGGGAGATGTGCCCTACTGGGGATGTGCCCACAACCAAGGTACATGCCCTTGACTGGAATCGAACCTGGGACCCTTCAATCTGCAGGCCAGTGCTCTATCCACTGAGCCAAACCAGTTAGGGCCCCATCTTCTTATACAAACATTGGAGCTGCCATTTTGCCCTAGCCAGTTGCTCAGTGGTTAGAGCATTGACTTGTGTACCAAAGGGTCCCTGGTTCATTTCTGTCAAGAGCACGTACCTCAGTTGCAGACTCCATCCTGGCCCTCACACCCTGCATTCAGGAGGCAAACAACTGATGTGTTTCTCTCATACTGATGTTTCTCTTTCTCTGTCTCCCTTCCTTCCACTTTCTCTAAGAATCAATGGAAAAATATGCTTAGGTGAGAATGAACAAAAATAAGAAAACGGGCAGAAACCGGTTTGGCTCAATGGATAGAGTGTCGGCTTGGGGACTGAAAAATCCCGGGTTCGATTCCAGTCAAGGGCATGTACCTTAGTTGCGGGCATATCCCCAGTAGAGGATGTGCAAGAGGCAGCTGATTGATGACTCTCTCTCATTGATGTTTCTAACTCTCTATCCCTCTCCCACTCTGTACAAAATCAATAAAATATATTTTTTTAAAAAAAGAAGAAAAAAAAAGAAAACGGGACTGCCATTTTCTGATCCTTGCTGCCTCTTGCTTGGAGAGCCTGAGCCCTCTTTGCTCTCGCCCTCTCCTGGCAGCGTCCCTGACTCGGGACCTGGCCTCACGTCAGTCCTGCCAAGCTGACGAGAGAAATTCTTGAATTCTAACCTGTATTCGTAGACCTTCCAGGTCCTCGCTGTCTTCGGCTCCCAGTCCCACCCTGAATTCTTCAGTGCACCTTCTGTGTCATCGTCATGGCCAATATCCACTCAACAGCCTGTCTGCCTGGCACCAGCGGAGACCTTACACCCATCCTCCCACTTAGTCCCTTTCATTTCCTCATGACAACCTTAGGGCGGGCGATACTACAGCGAGCCCCATTTTACAGAGCAGGAAACTGAGTAATTCTATTTAAATAGAAATCAAATCATGTCACTATTTTGCTTAAAACCCTCTGGCATCTCCCCATCACATTTAGATGAAAATACAAAGTCCTTACTGTGGTTTCCGAGGTCCTACAAAGCTGGCCCTCAGCCCTCTCAGCGCCTCCCACCCTCCCTGCATTCTTCCTCTCCCCTTTCTCCGCTCAGGGCCACTCCCTGCCTCAGGTTCGCAGGAGGGTGGGCCAGGCACAGGCCTGGAAGCAGGCAGGCCCAGGTTTGATCCTGAGTCTCTGCTTCCTGGCTGCCACCTGGAGTGGCTTACCTCACCTCTCTGGACTTCAATCACTCATCTGCCCAGCAGGCATCAGACCTGTGAGCAGGGCAGTTCTGGCTGGAAGGCAGGCAGTGTGGCTGAGGCTGCTGAGCTGAGAAGTCCCAAACGTGAAGTAGATAATGTCAGGAATAGCCCGGCCGCCCAATAGAGTTTTCCGCTAACTGGGGAAACAAGTCACAGCTGACCAAACCATCTAGCCCAGTGGTCAGCAAACTCATTAGTCAACAGAGCCAAATATCAACAGCACAACGATTGAAATTTCTTTTTCAAATATATTTTATTGATTTTTTAGAGAGGAAGGGAGAGGGATAGAGAGCTAGAAACATCGAAAGAGAACCATCGACCAGCTGCCTCCTGCACACTCCCTACCAGGGATGTGCCCGCAACCAATGTACATGCCCTTGACTGGAATCGAAGTTTAAACTTAAACTTCTAACCTCCCAGGACCGCGTCTGGCGAGTGGCTCATATTCTGCCAGCTTCGGAGACGGGAGGAAAAACAGGCCTGGCAGAGGCACCCGTTCCATTCCCTGCTTGCTCGGTAGCTGGTGATTGGAAGGCACTCTGCGACAGTGAAAAAAATAAATAAATAAATAAAAATAAACTTAAACTTCTTCTAAAGCCACTTCTTCAAAACTGACTCACCCAGGCCATGGTATTTTGTGGAAGAGCCACACTCAAGGGGCCAAAGAGCCGCATGTGGCTTGAGAGCACAGCTTGCCGACCACGGATCTAGACTCTAGAGCACTCTGCAGATGTCCAGAATCAAGCTGTTGATGGACCTTGCACTGCCCAGATGGTCTCCATCATTGTACGTGGCAGCATGCCAACCATCACTGAGTGGGCACTTAAGTGAAGGACTCTGACCTCTGGGTCCTTCCCCATCCTTGACAGGGGTGGGCATGTACAAGGTCCCAGAAGCGCCGGTGATAAACCCAACTCACAGCAGTCATGGTCGGCAGACCAGTGGCCTGGGAAGCAGTGAACTTGGACTCGGTCATACCCTTCCCCCACCAAATAATTCAGCACACCCTCTTGTGAGCCGCCCACACCTGTGGACTGCTGGCATGGCAGTCGTGAGGCCCGTTCCTGAGCGACAGCACACACATTGGTGGCACTTTCACACACAGCTCAGTTACCATCGTGACTGCCTCACGTGGCAGCCAGTGGCTTACGCTGCATAGCAGTGGCTCTGAAAAATCCTCACTTACATTGTTGTGTTTTCACACTAACAGTTTCTGAAAAGGGGTCAACTTTCCTTTTGTTTTTTCACTGCAGTGTGAATTTTTAAATATATATATATATTTTATTGATTTTTTACAGAGAGGAAGAGAGAGGAATAGAGAGTTAGAAACATCAATGAGAGAGAATCATCGATCAGCTACCTCTTGCACACCCCCTACTAGAGATGTGTCCGTAACCAAGGTACATGCCCTTGCCCGGAATCGAACCCGGGACCCTTCAGTCCCTAGGCCGACGCTCTATCCACTGAGCCAAACCGGTTTTGGCACTGCAATGTGAATTGATATGACATCGCTGTGAAACAGGCAAGGGCCAGATGATGCAGTGATAAAGATAAGAATACTCAACTTTTGGTGTGTTTTTCTTTGGGTCTGGCACTGTGCTGAGTTTTTCATGAATTCTCTCATTTAATCCTTAGGACAAGGCTTAGATCTTATCATTATTCCAAATTTGCAGGTGGGGAAGCCGAGGCTTGGACGGATAAAGCCAGTGGTCGGCAAACTGTGGCTCTTCGGCCCCTTGAGTGTGGCTCTTCCGCAAAATACCACGTGCGGGCACCCACGCGCAGTGTGATTGAAACTTCATGGCCCATGCGCAGAAGTCGATTTTCGGCTCTCAAAAGAAATGTCAATCGTTGTGCTGTTGATATTTGGCTCTGCTGACTAATGAGTTTGCCGACCGCTGGGTTAAGCAGTTTATCCAGGGCCTCTCTGCTGGGTTGTGGCCGGGCTCCACCCAGGCAGCACACTCGGCCGCCTCATTCTCACCAGTGGGCTGGGCCTGCATTTGAAAAGCGGAGACGAGGGGCAGAGCTGGAATCCTCTCTGATGTATCAGGAGTGAAGGCAGCCCTGCAGCGTGGCTCAGTGGCTGAGCGTCGACCTATGAACCAGGAGGTTGCAGGCTCGATCCCCAGTGTGGGGCGTGCAGGAGGCAGCCAGTCAATGATTCTCTCTCATCATTGATGCTCTCTCTCTTCCTCTCCCTTCCACTCTGAAATCAATAGAAATATATATATTTCTTTCTTTTTTTCTTTTTTTAAAGAGTGAAGATAGGTTCCTTTCGTTTCCCAAGCCCATTGCTCAGTGCCTTCATCACAGTATCTGGCACATCAGATGGCCTCAGTGACAGCCACGCTCAGCAAAGTGTCAGGGGAGACACAGGCCTCCAGGGCAGCATGTCCCCTGCAGGCCTCTGACATCTCCAGCCTCATCTTTAGAACGGATGTGCAGTCCCCAGCTACCACCCCCAGTGCCTAGAAGCTTCCCAAAAACACGCAGCGAGCAGAGAGGAGGCACAGAGCGGGGCCACGGCCAGCTCTTCCAATGGCACCTCTCCTCCCGCAGCCGCCATCTGGGCTCCCGGACCCGGACGCTGGGGAGGAGCATTTGCGTACGGAGTGCTCATTGCGTGGCCGGCACCTGCTGAGCACGTCCTACATGTAAGCACATTTGGTTCTCCGCTTAGAAACCAGGAAATGGAAGCATAGAGAAGTTGAGAGACGTTCCCAATTCACACATCGGGTACAGGACGCAGCCAGGAAAACTCGGTGCCAGAAACCAACCGCTGTGCGAGCCGCCTCCTGAAGCGTAGCTTCCCTCATGCAGGCGGCGGCTGCCTGTGCAGCCAATTCCCCCGCCCAGGCATGAGGGGCCCGGGTTGGAGTCCCGGCTCTCCAGGTGACCAGCTGGGTCACTTCAGCCAAGCCGCTGGCCTCTCCTGGGCTTCAAGAAGCCTCTGCATAAGGACCCTTCCCCACCGCCTAACCAGTCCAGCCTGTCCCCGGGCCCTTTGTCCCATGCCAAAGCCCGTCACTGCCCTGGGGCCCATGCACCTATTTGAGGACACCGGCGGGTCGCCTCGGGAGCGCTGTGCAGGTTTTGGGTCAGGAAGACCTGAGCTCAGGCCCCACATCTTACCACCCAGTGGCCGGAGTCCACCCAGTGGCAGAGCCGCGGTGCCCCCTGTGCGGCGCAGCTGGGGGGATGCCACGCGGTAACCGTGTGAAGTGCACAGTGAGTGCTGGTGCTTTTGTGGCCTCGCTCCAGTCACTCACAAACGTCCGCAGCCTCTGGGTGCGGCCTGAGCTGAGATCTGGAGTTCGTGCCATCGTGGGAGGTCAGTGAGGTAGACGGTGAGCAAACAGTCGAACTCATAACGTTTCAAGTTGTTTCCAGCAGGAAACCAACAGGTAACGTGACCCAGAGGGCCAGCATGGCAGTTTTAGAAAAAGACATACAGAAAGAAATAGCCCCGAAGGCAGCAACCCAACAGCAAGCACTCAGGCAAAGGACTGAGCTCAGCATCTTTTTTTTCAATCCTCACCAAAGGATATTTTTCCATGGATTTTTAGAGAGAGTGGAAGAAAGAGGGAAAGACAGGGAGAAACATCAATGTGAGAGAAACAGGATTGGTTGCCTGCAGGAGCCCCGAACAGGGCCCGGCTGGGGAGGAGCCTACAACTGAGGTCCGTGCCCTTGACCGGAATGGAACCTGGGACTTCAGTCCACAGGCCAACACTCTACCCACTGAGCCACACTTTGTAGGTACAGGTGAGCCATGAGCAGCCATTGGAGGTTTGTTTGTTTTTAATATATATATTTTTACTGATTTCAGAGAGGAAGGGAGAGGGAGGGAGAGAGAGAAACATCCATGATGAGAGAGAATCATTGATCGGCTGCCTCCTGCACTCTCCCCACTGGGGATCGAGCCCGCAACCCATCCATGTGGTCTAACCAGGAACTGAACCATGGACCTCCTGGTTCATAGGTTGACGATCAACCACTGAGCCATGCCAGCCAGGCCACTGGAGGTTTTTAAATCAGAGTAGTTGTATGGCTAGAATCAAGGCAACTCTGGCACCAGGTGAAGGAGGGACCGACCGGAGCGGGTAGACGTGGTGGAGGGGAGACCTGAGGCAGCAGAAAGGATCTGGGTGGCCACAGAGGTCATGGTCTCCTTGCACCTAGAGGAGAACATACATCTCGGAGGCATGAAAACGTGCCAGTAGATTCTAGGAAGGTGGGGTGGCGGCACAGATGAGGACAGAAAAGGTGGCCGAGCCAAAGATCACACGTGTGGACTCTCGCAGTCTGCCTGCAGACCCACTGTGCATCCTGGTCTCCCTGCTCCGTGCCACAGGCTGTGTGCTGGGTCCACCAGGCTCTCCGGGAGGCCCGGCTGGCCAGGAGCAGACCAGCAATACCACTCCCTAGCTCCCTCCCTGCAGCTACCGGGCACAAGCACCGGTCCCCGCGCAGGTCTCTGCTGATCCCCAGTAGGGGCTGTGCAGGAGGCTCTCTCACCAGTTTCTATCTCTCTATCCCTCTCCCTTACTTTCTCTCTAAAATCAATAAAAACAGCCCTGGCTGGTTTGGTTCAGTGAATAGAGCGTCGGCCTGCGGACTGAAGGGTTCGATTCTGGTCAAGGGCATGTACCTTGGTTGTGGGCACATCCCCAGAGGGGGATGTGCAGGAGGCAGCTGACTGGTGTTTCTAACTCTCTATCCCTCTCCCTCCCTCTCTGTAAAAAAACAATAAAATATATTTTAAAAATAAAACCAATAAAAGCATATTTTTAAAGTGTTCAGCCGTACGCGTGGCAGGTGGTAAGCACTCAGTATTATTCCTGCCTCAGTACGGCCTGACCCTGGGGGCAGGTGGGGCTGCCCTCCCACCCTCTCCTGCCCTGGGGGCAAGGGAGAGCGCCGGTCCCACCTCGAACCCTGGCCTCAGCGATTCGGGCCGGGACCCCAGGAGAGGTTCCCCTCAGTCCTCCTGAAACTGCCCACATAACTACCCCACAGCGAATACCGTGAGCGCCCCGGACAGGTGTGCCTGAGGGCCAATCCTGACCCCCTTCTGCACTCAGACTGCCATCCCTGCTGCCCAGCGGAGACGGCTTGCTGCCACCCTGCCTGGGTAGTGCCTTGCTCTGGAAATACCCTGGTCACACCCACCCCCTGCTGAGTTCTGTGAGTCAGAGCCTGAATCCTGGGGTGTCCTGGCCAGGCCTCCCCCTTATGGCCTGGGCCCCAGGACACTGCAGCCTCCAGGCCTCCCGTCCAGATGGTGGACAGGCCTGGCTCCTCTCCAGCCCTGACCGAACTCCAGGCCTTGCCCAGCCCCTGCCAACCCCTGCCCCGGGGCCCCTGGGCCCTCAAGCAGCACCCCCCTCCTCCCGGCTGTTAGCCTGGGAAGGGGGCCAGACCCTGAGCTCAGACCTTGGCGATTCCAGAGTGTCTGAGGCCCAGAGCCAGCCCCGCCAGCCCGGCCAGACATGCAGGAGGGGGAGGGGGTGCAGGGTGGGCACAAGGAACCATTTAAAGGGGGGGGGGGGTGCTGGGTACTCTCCCTCCAGGAGCACACCCAAACCTTTCCCCTTCCCCTGCCTGTCTTCACCCCGTCGTGTTCCTTACTCCCTTCCTCACTCCCTAGGACCCTATTAAAAAAAAAGGGGGGGGGTGCTGAGGGGAAAGCTGGTTTCCAGCTTTGTTCTTCCTGCTCCTTTTCAGGGACCCCTCACTGAGTCCCCAGCCAA
The DNA here is from genome assembly GCF_014108245.1 of Pipistrellus kuhlii. Taxonomy (NCBI): domain Eukaryota; kingdom Metazoa; phylum Chordata; class Mammalia; order Chiroptera; family Vespertilionidae; genus Pipistrellus; species Pipistrellus kuhlii. The sequence continues at coordinate 148,515 of NW_023425558.1, read as the reverse complement.
AGGGGCCCCCCAGCCCCTGGCCAAAGGGGGGTGCACCGGTACAGTGAGAAGTGGCGGGGTGACAGGACCCCCGCATGTGCAAGGGGGGCCGGGGTGAGGCCTGGGTCCAGCCGCACCTGGACTCCCCTCCGCTCCGGGGCCGGGCAGAGGTCTGGGCCGCCCCGCCGCCCGCCCCGCCCGGAGGAATCCGCGGCCCGGCCCGGCCCGGCCCAGGTGAGGGCCTCTGGCCGGGGCCCAGGGCGGTTCCGCGGGGCGGGCACCGGGTGGGGACCGCCCCCGGCCTCCTGCCCGCACTCCTGCTCCGGGCGGAGCGGCGCTTCGGCTGGAGAAAAGCGGCTCCCTGGCCGGGGGCCAGCGCCCCAGCCCCCGCCGCCGGCGGCGCAAACAACTGCCCCGGCCCGCCGCCCGCCGCCCGCCGCGCCCTCCGCTCCGCCGCCGGCCCGGGCCTCCGCGCCCCTCCGTCCCGGGCCTCCGCGCCCCTCCGTCCCGGGCCTCCGCGCCCCTCCGTCCCGGGCCTCCGCGCCCCTCCGTCCCGGGCCTCCGCTGCCGCTGCCGGCCGGGGTGGAAGTTCGGGCTCCCGCGCCCGCCTGCATCTCCCGGCCCCGCCGCCCGCCGTCCCGCTCCCGGCGCCTCCTCCCGCCCTCTCCCCGGCTCCGGGCTCCGCGCTCCGGGCTCCGCGCTCCGGGCTCCGGGCTCCGCGCTCCGGGCTCCGGGCTCCGGGCTCCGCGCTCCGGGCTCCGGGCTCCGCGCTCCGGGCTCCGGGCTCCGGGCTCCGGGCTCCGGGCTCCGGGCTCCGGGCTCCGGGCTCCGCGCTCCGGGCTCCGGGCTCCGCGCTCCGGCTGCTGCCCACCTCGGGGCCGGGACCGTCGCCCGGTCCAGGCGCGCCGCCCGGTCCTGCGGCCCCGATGCCCGGGCCCCGCGGGGCGGCGGGCGGGGAGATGCGCGGCGCGGGCGCGGGGGCGCTGCTGGCGCTGCTCCTGCTGCTGCCGCGGGGCCCGGGCGGCGGGGCGGCGGGGGGCCCGGCGGGCGAGCGGGGCGCCGGCGGGGGCGGGGCGCTGGCCCGCGAGCGCTTCAAGGTGGTCTTCGCGCCGGTGATCTGCAAGCGGACCTGCCTCAAGGGCCAGTGCCGCGACAGCTGCCAGCAGGGCTCCAACATGACGCTCATCGGCGAGAACGGCCACAGCACCGACACGCTCACCGGCTCCGGCTTCCGCGTGGGTGAGGCCGGGCGCGGGCCGGGACCGGCGGGGGACGTGGCAGAGGCCGCGGCGCGGGGCGAGGGCGCGGGAGCAGCTCTGCGGGCCGCGGCCCAGGGGCGTCGGGGGTCTGGGGCCCGAGGTGGGAGGCTGCGTGGCTGGGCGACTCCGCAGCGCTGGGCTGGGCTGAGGCCTGAGGAAGGGGTGTGTGTGGGTGTGTGGATGTGTGTGTGTGTGGGTGTGTGGTGTTTGGGGGTGTGTGTATGGGGGGGAAGGAGTGTGGGGAGGACTCTGGGGTCCCAGACGGCACATACTCCAGGAAGGCGCTGGGTTCTGGGGAGTCAGTCAGCTCACGGGGGCTCTGACGGATGGGGGGGGGGGGGCGGAGGCCCCAGAGAAGGGTGAATACGCCCCCAAGAAGCAGACTTGCTGGAGGAAAGAGGAAAAGTCATTAAAATGCCTCAAGTCAGGCCGCCAGGGGTAGGCACCTGCATTCCCCGGGGAGGAGCTAAGGTGGGGCTGGGCCCAGAGACTTAGTTACTGGGGAGGCTGGGGGGGGGGGGGGGGTTTTGAGCCCCAACAAGTGGCTGCAGGGCTGGAGGGGGCGCTGTTTTGGTCCTCACCTCCTTCCTGGTGTCCCGTGTGTGCCACTGCGGAGGATGTAAGCTCTCACCGCTCTGCCTCAGAGGCCCTGGTCTCCCTGCCGGCCAGCCCTCATGCCCCCCAGTTCCACCTGCAGCCCACCGTCCACCGTCCCCAGCATCTCTCCTCAAAGGCCAGGCCTGGGCTCAGCCCTCCGCCCCGGGCCTGCGGGCCAGGCGGGGGAGGTGTCCTGGCAGTAATTACCTCCTGGACGGGTAATTAGGCTGGGCCCGGGATGGCACTAGCAAAACAGCCCCTCTCACACACGCCTGCACTCAGACCACTCGCCGATGGGGCTCCCAGTTCTCAGGAGGCGTGTGCATGTGTCTGTGTGTGCGTATGTGTGCGCGCACACAGGGCGGACGCGCCCTCGGGCCTTGGTGTGGCTCTGTGATTGAGTGCATACCTCTTGTTCGTCCTCTGGGTGCGGGTCTCCAGTCACCGTGGAGTGTTGATGTGAACCTGTGTTGGTGTCAGAACGTGTCTGTGAACGTGTAAGACAGGATGACTGTGCAGAGTGTATGTGGCCAGACCTCCCAGGCCCCCTGGCCATCCTGCCCAAGCTGCTGTCTCCGTCCTGCTGCCCACATCCCCCAGGCTCGGTGCCCAGGCCACAGTGGGCGGGTGTCACCGGGAGGTCACTCACCGCTATGGGTGACTCACTGGGAGGCAGGAAGAGAGGATCCTGCCTCCCCCGGCCCCAGACACAGCCCTTCTGCCCTGGCCCCCAGAGACCAGGCAGGATGGGCTGGGCTGGATGCACTGGGCCAGGCCCCGGTGGCCGTGGGTGATGGCTGACCCTCTGAGGTCCTCAGGTGCCAGGAGAGCCGTACCCACCTTCCCATCGGAGAGTGAGGGCATCATGGGGCAGGCAGAGAGGGGCTGGGTCCAGGGCGTGAGCTCAGGGCCCCAAGGCTGGAGGTCTGGCCGGGATGTGAGTGTGTGTGACAGAGAGAACGAGGTCCCACCCTCTTGCTCAGTCCCTCCGTCCCTCCCCCCTGCACCTCGCCTGGAGCCCAGAGCTGAGGCAGACCGGGCCCTCGCTTCAGAGCACCTTTACCGTGTGGGAGACAGACGAGACTGTAACGGCCAGTCAAGTGCCAGGCAGAGCTGGGGCAGAGGGCGATAACTCAGGAGAGGGTCAGGGTGGCGGAGAATGACGTGGACGGAGGAGAGGGGAACGCACAGGGAGGGGGACGGGCTCTGGAGCGGAGGGAGTAGCATGAATAAGTCCCCGGAGGCAGAGGATGTGGCTTCTCCGCAGTGGGAGTGAGTCTGCGGAATGGGGTGGGTACTCACGGAAAATGCAGAGGGGATGGGCCCATGGAGGGTTCGTTCTGGGTCATCGAGAGCCTTAAACGTCCCAGGAGGAAGCCAGCCTCGAGCAGGGGTGTGACTGCCAGGGCTTTGCTGAGGGGGGGGCGGGGGGGTGCTGGGATGGGAACAGGCAGGAGAGGAGCAGGGCGCGAGGAGTCTGTGGCGAGGCTCGAAGCAAGGGAGAGGCGAGGGCGTGGGGAGGAGGGGAGATGGACTTGTGGGCTGCGCAGAGGCCAGAACGGTGGGGGGTGGGAGCAGAGAGAGGGGCCTCCGGGCTCGGCTCTGAGTGACCCGGCAGGCAGGGGGTCCTGGTGGTCTAAGGTCAGAAGGGGGGGCTGCCAGGATGATGATTTCTGACCGTGTCCCCTGGGGTGCAGGTGCCCGGGAGAGGTCCCAGGAACTGTAGCTACAGAGGTGGCCATTGCTGGCAGCGGTGAAGGGTGGCCCGGGGACGGCAAGCAGAGGGAGGGCGAGGGACAGGCAGAGCCCAGAGAGGCTGAGGCCCGAATCGAAGGGGCCTGTAGGAGAGGATATGCCAGGTGGAGATTGCATCCCAGGAAAGGCAGAGGAAGGCCAGAGAGAAAAAGGCTGTTCTGTCACCATTTGCTACTCCTGACTAGATACCCTGTGTCAGGCACTGTGCTAAGCATTAAAAATATTTTCATTGATTTCAGAGAGGAAGGGAGAGGGAGAGAGAGAAACATCAATGGTGAGGATCATTGATTGGCTGCCTCCCGCATGCCCGCTACTGGGATTGAGCCCACAACCTGAGCATGTGCCCTTAAAGGAATCGAGCCCAGGACCCTTCAGTCCATAGGCTGATGCTCTATCCACTGAGCCAGACCAGCGAGGGCTCTGCTAAGCATTTGTACAGGCATCAGCTAATTTAACAGACACACATGCCTACAGACGAGAACACAGGCTCAGGAGAGGACGTAAGTTCTTGGGGCCACATAGCGGGCACATGGCTAGGATCTAAGTCCCAGACGTAGAGGCTCAGAGCCAGCGTGGGGAGAGGGAACCCAGAGAGCAGTGTCTGTGTCTATGACGTGTTACCAAAACCGTGGATGTGGTTCCCAAGGAGGACAGAGCCAGTGGGTGGCAAGGAAGTAGGAAGGAGGAGGGAGACAGGATGTGGGTGGGGGACGGGGCTTGGGTGCTGGGTGCTGGGGTGGGGCCGACTGAGCCCTGGCCATCTCCCTCCCCAGTGGTGTGCCCTCTGCCCTGCATGAATGGCGGCCAGTGCTCCTCCCGAAACCAGTGTCTGTGCCCCCCGGACTTCACCGGTCGCTTCTGCCAGGTGCCTGCCGGAGGAGCCGGCGGCGGCACCGGGGGCTCGGGCCCTGGCCTGGGCCGGGCCGGAGCCCTGTCGGCGGGCGCGCTGCCGCCCCTGGCGCCAGAGAGCGAGACCGGGGCCAGCAAGCACGCCATCTACGCAGTCCAGGTGATCGCCGACCCGCCCGGGCCCGGGGAGGGGCCCCCGGCCCAGCACGCCGCCTTCCTGGTGCCCCTGGGGCCGGGCCAGATCTCTGCGGAAGGTACCGGTGCCGGGCGGACCCGGGGCCGGAGCGGGCGGGCCCTGGGGTGGCGGGCCTGGCAGAGGCTAGCCCAGGAGGGCTCCTGGCTGCCCACCGGGGTGCTGGAGGGGCAGGCCTGAGGCCACCGTGCCACCCCCAGTGCAGGCCCCGCCCCCCGTGGTGAACGTGCGTGTCCACCACTCGCCTGAGGCCTCCGTCCAAGTTCACCGCATCGAGGGGCTGAATGCCGAGGGCCCAGGCCCCTCCCAGCACCTGCTGCCGCACCCCAAGCCCCAGCACCCCCGGCCCCCCACCCAGAAGCCCCTGGGCCGCTGCTTCCAGGACACGCTGCCCAAGCAGCTCGTGAGTCCGCGGCTGGCCTCGCGGGCTGCCCTGACCCCACCCAAGGGGATTGCTCAAAACGGGGGGTCTGCGGGGGGAGGAGGGGGGAGAAGAGCCTCAGGAGGGAGGGGGGCTAGGCGCCCCTTGACCGGGGCCATGACTCCCCCCAGTGCGGCAGCAATCCCCTCCCAGGCCTCACCAAGCAGGAGGACTGCTGCGGCAGCATCGGCACCGCCTGGGGCCAGAACAAGTGCCACAAGTGCCCCCAGCTGCAGTGTGAGTGCTGGGCTCAGGCTGGGGCCCACACACTCCTCCCCGAGCCTCCTTCCCGCAAGCTTTTGTCACCCCCCCCAATTCCTCTGCCCTCCCCCCCTCCCAGCAGGCCCAGTGCCCTCCCGCCACTCTCTCCTCTCTCTGCAGACACAGGGGTGCAGAAGCCGGGGCCTGTGCGTGGGGAGGTGGGCGCCGACTGCCCTCAGGGCTACAAGAGACTCAACAGCACCCACTGCCAGGGTAGGGCCGCCAGGAGCTTCCGCGGCTGGAGGGCAGGCCCGTTGTCCTGGGGGAGGTCCCGAGGCGTTGGAGGGAGGAGGGGGGACTGGGGCGGGACCTTGAGGTGCTTGGAGCAGCTTGCTGTCACCCGATGGCCCCAGACCAGAGGGACCAAACTCCCACTCACCACAGACATCAATGAGTGTGCCATGCCGGGCATGTGTCGCCATGGTGACTGCCTCAACAACCCTGGCTCCTATCGCTGCGTCTGCCCGCCGGGCCATAGCCTGGGCCCCTCCCGCACACAGTGCATTGGTGAGACTGGGGGCTTGGCCTCCTGGGCGGTCACAAGGCATGGGCTAGAGGGGCGAGGCTGCAAGCGGCAGGGTCAGAGGTCAGAATGGAGAAACAAGGCACAGAGAAGTGGCTAAGAATCATCGGAGACCTGGGGTTAGAGGTCACATGGGGTCAGGGACGATATGGAGTCAGGGTCATATGAGACCATGGACTCGATAAAGTCTGGAGCAGCTAGAATCGGGTCGTGGGTTCAGCAGTGGTCACAGAGGTCAGAGTAACAGGCCCAGGGGTCACGTATATTCAGGGTCAAATGGGGTCAGGGGCCACGTGAGGATCAAGCTGGCCAGAGAGGCGCGGTCTGGACGGCCGGGAGGAGGGTGTGGGCGGTGTTCAGGCCCAGATGCCCATGCCCATCACTCCCCTGCAGCAGACAAGCCGGAGGAGAAGAGCCTGTGCTTCCGCCTGGTGAGCCCCGAGCACCAGTGCCAGCACCCGCTGACCACGCGCCTCACCCGCCAGCTCTGCTGCTGCAGCGTCGGCAAGGCCTGGGGGGCGAGGTGCCAGCGCTGCCCAGCTGATGGCACCGGTGAGCCCGGGGCGTCCGGGCCAGGGGCTGCCTGGCTGTGTGCCTGTCCAGGAAATGCTCACCTCTCTGCCCCTTGCTCTGGCCACAGCCGCCTTCAAGGAGATCTGTCCGGCTGGGAAGGGCTACCACATCCTCACCTCCCACCAGACGCTCACCATTCAGGGCGAAAGCGACTTCTCCCTCTTCCTGCACCCCGACGGGCCGCCCAAGCCCCAGCAGCCGCCCCAGAGCCCCAGCCGGGGGCCGCCCCCTGAGAACGCAGAGGAAGAGAGAGGTCTGGCTTGACCCTTTCTATTCTCTGACAGACACCGAACCCCTAGGCCTGACCCCTTGACTCCTGATCCATGGACATGACCTCACGGTGTAACTTCCAACACTGAATCCCTGTCCTACCCACTGACCTCCAGCACTGACCTGCTCACCCGCAGCAAGATTGCAGTCCCAGAACTGAACCCTGATCGACAGGACCTGACCAGCCATTGCTCTCCAGATCTAATCCTCGAACCCCACAGCCCCTTTGATCTCCAGACCAGGCCATTGATTCAGCCCAAATGCTAACCCTAGATCTGACCTTCTGACCCTAGCTGTAACCTCCTAAACCTTATTCTATAACCAAGGACCTTACCAGCCAATCACTCTCCCTCTGTTCCCATGACCTGTGCTGCCAGCACTCCGTGACCCCAGGATCTAACCCTTGACACTTGACCCAGAGACATGATTGTTGGACTCTCAGAGCCGTAACTACGAATACCCGACTGCTGACCCCAGACTGGACTCCCTTCCCCCAGCCCAGCACTAACGGCCCACTTCTTCCCTTTCAGGGGTGAGCACTGACTCAGTGAGTAGGAGAGCCCGGGGGGAGGGACAGGGCGGCCAGGAGGACAGCGGGTTCATGCCGCCATCGCCTGCAGCCAGGGACCGAGGAGCAGCCCGCACAGCAGAGCCACCCGACCGCCACCACGTCTCCTGCCAGGCCCTACCCCGGTGAGGGGGCCCCGGGGGCCAGACCCCAGGGCTGTCCCTGCGGGGGGAGGTCACGGCCTCGGTACCAGGGCGGGGAAGCTGGGGGTGATGTTTCCCGCTGAGGCCTGTGGAGATGGGGCCCCTCCCTCCCGCCCCTGACGGCCCTGCTGTGCCCCCAGAGCTCATCTCCCGGCCCTCGCCCTCCACCGTGCGCTGGTTCCTGCCCGACCTGCCCCCGTTGGAGATCGCCCCCACTCAGGTCACAGGTAAGACCGGCCCTCGTCCGCGCCCCGGGAAGCCTGCCCTCGCTGAGCGTGCCTCGTTCCGCCCTCCCCGGGTCAGTGTAGACGCTTACCTGGGGCTCACTGTGCACCAGGCCAGGGGGACCCCCTCTGCCATCAAATGGTCTGGGCATTATGGTGACAGACCCAGTCTGAAACCCTTTATTCCTCATTCAACAGATATTTAGGAAGCACCTACTATGTGCAGGCACTGTGTAAGTGCAGGGATACCAAAACAGACCCAAATCCCCTGCCCTTGCAGGGCAGGCAGACGTCAAGCAGATTAACGAATAACAATCTAGTTATCTCGTAAATCTATGGGAAAATAAACAAGCCAGAGCAGGAGGAGGAAACCTGGGGGTTGTGATGGTATACAGAGGGGCCATGAGAGGAACTTTCTGAGCAGGGCTTTAAGGATTGTTAGAAGCCAGAGAGGAGAAGGTTGGGGAAAACACATTCCTAGCGAAGTGAAGTTGGGCAAAGCCAGTGGAAACATGGAGCGGAGGGAGAGGGAGAAACCACACACGGATCAGTGTTTCTGGCAGAGCAGGCCGGTCCTGGAGCCTTGCTAAGAGGCTTGGGTTCCATCCCAAAGGCTGTGGGAAGTGCCTGCAGGGTTTGGGGCATCATAATTGCTAGCTGCAGCTGAGCCATCGCCCCCGCCGGGCCCTGACTGAAGAGTCCTGCAAGTTAACTATTCTCTAGCCTCTCAGACTCTGTGAAGTGGGCTTCCAATGCGAAAGCTGAGGCTCAGAGAGGTTCAGTAACTTGCCCAGGTCACACAGCTGAGCTGGATTCAAGCCCATGCTTTTGTGGATCCCAAAGCCACAAGGGAGCGGTCAGCCTGGTTGAAACCTGGAGGCTAGACGTGCTCCTGGGGAGGGCTCCTGTGGACGGCGGCTGCCCTGGAGGCCTGCTCTGACTAGGACAGCCCGGTGACAGCCTGGGGCTGTGGGGCTGAGGGAGCGGCGCCTGGGAGGTCCTCAGAGGAGGGGGTGTTAGGAACGCTTAGGAGAGGCACAGCCTGGGGTAGGGCAGGGTTCAGCTTCAAGGCCTGGGCTGAGTGGGGATGGGGGAGGGGGAGTGTCAGGGGTAGCACCCAGGGGAAGAGGAGGAAGAGGAGGAGAAGGTGGTGGTGGGAAGTCCTGGGCCTGGTGACCAAGAGGGTGAGAGGGGTTCCTGGATCTGGCCACTTCTGCACACCCTGAGCAAGCCCCAATCCCAGGAAGCCGAGCCTGCCTGCCTTGGGAGGGGAGGAGCCAGGGGGGCAAAGTGGCAGTGGGGGAGGGTCACTGGCTGGAGGACATGGGTGTGCCTAGGCTGCAGGGTTTAAAATATTGAGGTAACCAAGGTCAGGGGTCAGTGAGTGGACAGAATAGCAAAGGCTCTCCTCTCTTCTGCCATGCTGTCACTGTCGGCGTAAGTGGGACAGAGCCCATGCAGGTATGGAATTAAAAAACAAAACAAAAGAATAGCAAAGGCTGAGTTGAGGAGATAGGCAGGGGTGTCAGGGTTTGGGGGGGTGGTTTGGGGTCATCTGGGAAGGAGGTGTAGGGAATCCTAAGACTCGGAGTGTGGATGTGCAGGGCCCCCCAGGTCAGTTTCCCCATCATTAGGAATGGGGGGCGGGGGCATCGAGGTCCCTACGGGGCCGCGGCGGAAAGTGAGCCCTCCCCGCCCGCCCGCAGAGACGGACGAGTGCCGGCTGAACCAGAACATCTGCGGCCACGGCGAGTGCATCCAGGGCCCCTCGGGCTACTCCTGCCACTGCAACCCGGGCTACCGGGCGCACCCGCAGCACCACTACTGCGTGGGTGAGCGGGGCGGCGGGCGGCGGGGGCCCCGGCTCCCGGCGGCTCTGACTCCGCCCCCTCCGCCCCCCAGACGTGAACGAGTGCGAGGCGGAGCCGTGCGGCAGCGGCCGCGGCGTCTGCATGAACACCGGCGGCTCCTACAACTGCCACTGCAACCGCGGCTACCGCCTGCACGTGGGCGCCGGGGGGCGCTCGTGCGTGGGTGAGCGCGGGGCGGGGGCCCGGGGGGTGCACGGAGGGCGGGGTGCACGGGGAGCGGGGTGCACGGAGGGCGGGGTGCCCAGGGGGCGGGGTGCACGGAGGGCGGGGTGCCCGGAGGGCGGGGTGCCCGGGGGGGGGGCGGGGTGCACGGAGGACCGGGTGCCCGGGGGGCGGGGTGCACGGAGGGCGGGGTGCCCGGGGGGGGCGGGGTGCACGGAGGACCGGGTGCCCAGGGGGCGGGGTGCACGGAGGACCGGGTGCCCGGGGGGCGGGGTGCACACAGGGCGGGGTGTACGGAGGGCGGGGGTGGGGGTAGGGACCGCCCCGGCACTCCGCGCCCCCTCCCCGCAGACCTGAATGAGTGCGCCAAGCCCCACCTGTGCGGCGACGGCGGCTTCTGCCTCAACTTCCCCGGCCACTACAAGTGCAGCTGCTACCCCGGCTACCGGCTCCGCGCCGCGCGCCCGCCGCTGTGCGAAGGTGGGCGCCTCCGCTGTCCCCGATCCGGCCCTCCGCTGTCCCCGATCCGGCCCTCCGCTGTCGCCACCGGGCCCTCCGCTGTCCCCGATCCGGCCCTCCGCTGTCGCCACCGGGCCCTCCGCTGTCCCCACCGGGCCCTCCGCTGTCCCCACCGGGCCCTCCGCTGTCCCCGACCGACCGGGCCCTCCGCTGTCCCCACCGGGGTGGGAGCCTCCGAGGCTGGGCCTGGAGCCCGAGGGCCGCTCGCCCGGGTGGGCGGCGGCGGCGGAGGCTGTGCCCAAACGGCCTGACCCTCTCTCCGGCGCAGACATCGACGAGTGCCGAGACCCCGGCTCCTGCCCGGACGGCCGCTGCGAGAACAAGCCGGGCAGCTTCAAGTGCACCGCCTGCCCGCCGGGCTTCCGCAGCCAGGGCGGCGGGCCGTGCCGCGGTGAGGGGGCCGGGCGGCCTTAGGGGGGCGGTGGGGGGGCCGGGCTGCCTTAGGGGGCGGTGAGGGGCCGGGCGGCCTTAGGGGGGGCCGGGCCGCCTTAGGGGGGCGGTGAGGGGCGGGGCCGCCTTAGTGGGGCGGTGAGGGGTCCGGGCTGCCTTGGGGGGGCGGTGAGGGGCGGGGCCGCGGTGAGGGGGGCGGGGCCGCGGTGAGGGGGCCGGGCTGCCTTAGGGGGGCGGTGAGGGGCGGGGCCGCGGTGAGGGGGCCGTGCCGCCTTAGGGGGGCGGTGGGGGGACCGGGCTGCCTTAGGGGGGCGGTGAGGGGGCCGTGCCGCCTTAGGGGGGGCGGTGAGGGGGCCGGGCTGCCTTGGGGGGGCGGTGAGGGGCGGGGCCGCCTTAGGGGGGCGGTGAGGGGCGGGGCCGCCTTAGTGGGGCGGTGAGGGGGCCAGGCTGCCTTGGGGGGGCGGTGAGGGGCGGGGCCTTTGGGCGGGGCCGCGGTGAGGGGGCGGGGCCGCGGTGAAGGGCCGGGCCGCCTGGGGGCGGGGCTTCGAGGGCGATTGTGAGGGGGCCCTCCGGGGCTGCTCCCGCTGGGGCGGGGCTCCGAATGGGGCGGGGCGGGCGGGGCTCGCCGCGGGGAGCGTCCCCTCCTGGGCGGGGCCTCCGGGATTGGATGGTCCCCACCCGCATCCCCACCCGCACCCCCACCCGCACCCGCACCCCCACCCGCACCCCCACCCGCACCCGCACCCCCACCCGCATCCCCACCCGAACCCCCACCCGCACTCACACCCCCACCCGCACCCGAACCCCCACCCGCACTCGCACCCCCAACCGCACCCCCACCCGCACCGGCACCCACACCCCCACCCGCATCCGCACCCCCACCCGCACCCACACTCCCACCCGCACCCGCACTCACACCCTCACCAAGGGGACCCCGCGCCCGCACCATGCCCCGCGCCGGGGGCGGGTCCGAGCCGCGCTCTGTGCCGCAGACGTGAACGAGTGCGCCGAGGGCAACCCGTGCGCGCCCGGCTGGTGCGAGAACCTCCCCGGCTCCTTCCGCTGCGCCTGCGCCCAGGGCTACGCGCCCGCCGCCGACGGCCGCCGCTGCCTGGGTGAGCCCCGCCCCGGCACCCACTCCCACCCACAGCCCCACCCCGCCCGGCACCCCCTCACCCACAGCCCCGCCCCCGCACCCACTCACGCGGGCTGGGCACTGGGTCCGGTCGGGGGCAGGAAGTGACGATTGCACCCCTTCCTTCGCTCACTGATCGGTTCACTCGTGTCCTCAGAGAATGGAGGGGCCACCGGGATGCAGCGAGGGTCTTAGGGCGGCATTTGCAAAGCACGTTCCTTAGAGAAAAGAAGAGAGGAAAGGATGGAGGGCGGATAGCGAATGCCCCCGCTGCACCAGTGTTTCTCCTGCCCCAGGCCGTCCGGACGGGAGCACACAGCAGAGCGCAGGCTGAGGCCTGGAGGAGTTGGGGTGCTCTTGGGCGACAGCAGGGGGCTGGGAGGAGGGAGGCCTGAATTGTCTTAAGAGATCACCAGGAATTAGCGATAAAGGAGGGCGAGAGGAACAGCACCGGCGCAGGGACTCGGAGGGGCAAACAGGCATGTGGGGGAACTGTAAGGCGGAGCAGGGGCAGAGGCTGGCTGCTGAGGGGCAGGCCCCCATCCTTGCACCCCCACCCCCTGGGGTGAGACTCATCCTGAGGGTGAGAGGCACCTGGGCGTGTAGAGGAAGAACGGCCAGATTCACTAGTTGCTTCAGTGAGTCCCTGACGCCAGTGTGGAGAGCGGCTGGGCCGCTGGGAGACCCGGGACAGAGATGCTGGCGGATGTGAGGAGAGGGGTGGCCTCATGGTCATGAGAGGGTGCGATGTTCGAGAAAGGTTAACTGGATGTCCAGGGAGGGAGAGAAAGAACGGAGAGAGGGGCCCTCCAGATTTCTAGTTGGGGTGTCTCAGTGGGCGGTGCTCCTCACTGGGAGAGGGTCCCCAGGAGTGTGAGGAGGAGGACATAAGCTTCATGTTGGACAGGCTGAGTGGGTGGTCCCCGTGGGCCTCTCAGCAGAGATGCCAGCAGAGGGTGGGCCATGGGGACTGGAAGCCTTGAGCCAGACACACCCACCTGAACCGGGAGCTGTGGGACTCCAGGGTGTGCTTGCTCAGCCAGGAGGGTGGGTCCCGGGAGGGGAGCGGAGTCTTGGGGACACTGGGAGGCTGGCAGGCGGGGGAACAGGAGCGGGCAGTGGGGAGGAGGGGGATGGCCCAGGAGCACAGCTGGGAGGGGAGGCTTCCAGGGAGAGGAGGAGGAGCTCAGTGCAAGAGAGGACCTTGTGAACTCACTGACTGGTGACAGAATAAGGCCCCGTGGCAGGAGGGGAGTCAGGAGATGCAGGTGGCACGGAGGAAGAGCGGGAGCTGGGGTGCAGGAAGGCGGGCCACGGGGCAGCTGGGGGAGGAGCAGGGGCAGGGGGACCATCTCGCTCTAAGGGAGCGGAAGGAACGGACGGAGATGATGGTTTTCAGGAGGTTCATTCCCCCTTCATTCCCCCGGGCAGACGTGAAGGGCCAGCGCTGAGTAGGGGACTTGGGAACCGTCAAGGTTTAGGAACTGGCCTCGGGGCTTTCCAGAAGTCAGGGCTGGAGAGGGGAGAGGGTGGTCATGGCTACACAGGGCCCGCCAGGAGAGGGCCATGGCCCCGTGTGCCTGGCTCGGTGGCTGGCCGAGCCCCCTCAGCAGGTCCGGAGGCGGAGGGGCAGCCGTGCTGTGTTTGCCAGACCAGTGAAGAGAGGAGAGGTGGCCACAGGCCCTGGGAGAGGGGGTAGGCGGCCTGGGACGGCCGAGGCGGAGGGAGGAAGCAGCCTCTGAGACAGATGCCCAAGGCGGGGCAGATCCCAGCCCCTGGTCCCTAGAGGGAGCAGCTGCCTCTGAGGTGGTGACAAACCGAGGGACCAAGGCCAGAGGCTGGGCCTGGCTGTCCACATGGATGCTGGAAGCTTCTAGGATGCGGAGGAAGACGGAGGGGGACCAGGAAGGGGGGTGCTGACGGCCATAGCATGGAGAATGGAGGCTGGCCCGGGGGCCGGGGCACCTCCACGGCGGGAAGGAGTCTGGGGTGTGGGCCACATCATCTACCAGGAGGACCCTGGAGAAGCAGCTTCCTAACTTCCTGTGAGAGGACAGACATACAGGAAGCACACGGACACGGGGAGGAAGGGGCCAGGGCAGGTGGCGGGGGGATAAGAGAGAGGGGAGAGGAAGGCCGGGCAGTATGGGGAGAGCGGAGGCAGAAAGATGCCTCTGGCTTAGTGAGGATGAGGAAGGAGGGAAGGCCCACGCTTTTCGGAATCAGACAGGGCCAGGGTCCCTGGCAGCACTGTCCTGCGCCCAGGGCACCGTGTCCCTCTGGGAGTGGGGTGAGGGTCCCCTGCTTCTCCTGAGCTCTGTGGCCTCGGCTCCTCTCTCCAGGCCCATGGCAGGGTGGGAAAGGGCGGGAGAGGCCTGTGACACGGCCTCCACCCCGGCCCTCTAACCCCGCCCCCCGCCCCCCCTGCCCCGCAGACGTGGATGAGTGCGAGGCCGGGGACGTGTGTGACAACGGCATCTGTACCAACACGCCAGGCTCCTTTCAGTGTCAGTGCCTCTCTGGCTATCATCTGTCAAGGGACAGGAGCCGCTGTGAGGGTGAGGGGCGCCTACAGCTGGGCGGCTGGCCTGTACCTCCCTCCCCCCCAACCTCCACTGCCCAGGCCTCAAGTCCAGGAGCTACCCGTAAACAAGCCAGCCATCCCCTGGCCTGGCCCCATCCTCATGCACGATGGGACATGGAGCATGGGCCACACTGGGGTCTGCAGGCAGCCTGGGCAGCCTCAGGTGTGTGAGGAGGCAGCTCCTGAGATCCCCCCCATCCCCCGCAGACATCGATGAGTGTGACTTCCCTGCAGCCTGCATCGGCGGTGACTGCGTCAACACCAATGGCTCCTACCGCTGTCTCTGTCCCCAGGGGCACCGGCTGGTAGGCGGCAGGAAGTGCCAAGGTATGGGGGATTGGGTGTGAGGGAGGAGGAGTGGCAGGGAGCAGTGATCTCCAGACACATGTTGATCTGTCTGTCTTTTTGTCTATCTGCCCGCTCAGGCATCCTTCCACCCTGTTACTTAGAATAACAGTAGCAATGACAGTAATTACGTGGTGCCTGCTGCGCGTCACATCACCTTGGCGTGTATTCATCCAGCAGTTTACCGAGAACCTACCATTTCTCGAGCAGTGGCCCAGGGCTCCCAGCTCAGGGAGGCTGGATTCTTACAGTGCGGGGTGCTGGGTGCTGGGTGCTGGGTGCCCAAAGTGTCTGAACTAGATTCATTGCAACGGAGTTGAATCAGAACCTAAAGCACAAGTATGTTCCCTCCCTGTTCTCGGCAGAGAGAAGCACAGGGTGGCACTCCAGACCAAAGCCCAGTGTTTGCAAAGCGCAGAGGTCTGAAGGAGCTGGTTGTGTTAAGGAGGGAGAGGACCCCAGTCCTCTAAACGCAGAGAAGGGGTGTTGGCGGTTGAAAGGGTGATGGGACTTAAAGCTAAGAGGAGACCAAAATGAAAAGTTCTCGCGTGCTGACCTGAGCGTTAGGACTTCATGCTGTTGTCAGTGGGACTGACCCTGCTCACAACAGTTGTGGATTCACTTTAGGATCCACAAGCTGCCTGTGTTCACACATCCACCCCATGCACACAGACAGGAGGGCTTCCTGTTGTGCGTGCTCTGAAGTCAAAGTGGAAGTTCAGGTTCTGAGCTTGTGTGAGGCCCTTGAGGCTCCCTCCCCCCCGGGGGGAAGGGGCTGGTTTCCCCCTGAGCAGCTCTTCCTGTCCCCTCACTCCCCGAAGACATAGACGAGTGCAGCCAGGACCGGGGCCTGTGCCTTCCCCACGGGGCCTGCGAGAACCTGCAGGGCTCCTACGTCTGCGTCTGTAATGAGGGCTTCACGCCCACCCAGGACCAGCACGGCTGTGAGGGTGAGTGCCTCCCTGCCCTCTTCTGGCCAGGTGGCGCCCCTGAGCTGCATGGGGTTCAGAGATGCATCCTGGTCCCAGCCTCTGGAATCTGGGCAACAGGGAGACATTTCGTTTGCCTGGAAGAATCCAGTGGGCCAGACCTGGCTTGAGGGTGGAGGGTGGCCATCCCTGGGTGGCTCTGGGGAGGAGGGGGTGCGGGGAGCAGAGGGATGAGGCTGGCGGGCGGTGTGGACCAGAAAACACAGCATCAGCGCCCTGAGCTGCCCTTCCGCCCTCAGAGGTGGAGCAGCCCCACCACAAGAAGGAGTGCTACCTGAACTTCGACGACACGGTGTTCTGCGACAGCGTGCTGGCCACCAACGTCACCCAGCAGGAGTGCTGCTGCTCGCTGGGGGCCGGCTGGGGAGACCACTGTGAGATCTATCCCTGCCCGGTCTACAGCTCAGGTCAGGAGCCAGCAGGCCCTTCCCCTTCCCAGACCCTCTTTCTTCGTTGGGAAAAGAACTGGGGGAGAAATGAAGCTGAGGGCTCCGAGGTGAAACGGCAGGCAGGCACGCATGTGCTGCTCAATCCTTCCGCTCTCATCCGCAGCCGAGTTCCACAGCCTCTGCCCCGACGGGAAGGGCTACACCCAGGACAACAATATCGTCAACTACGGCATCCCAGCCCACCGCGGTGAGCCCTGCCCCTCCGCCAGGCCCCGCCCCCTCGCTCTGAGCGGCCCAGTTCCGGTCAGCCTGGCTCCCTGTCCGGTCTGGGCTCCCAGGCCTCAGCGGCCCCGCAGGGGGAGGCTGCTGAGCCTCACGGTGTCCCTCCGCAGACATCGACGAGTGCATCTTGTTCGGGGCGGAGATCTGCAAGGAGGGCAAGTGCGTGAACACGCAGCCCGGCTACGAGTGCTACTGCAAGCAGGGCTTCTACTACGACGGGAACCTGCTGGAGTGCGTGGGTGAGTGCCGGGCCGGTGGCCGGGGGAGCGGCCCGGAGACACGCAGGGCCCCGGGCCGGCTGCTGCCACCATGGTCTCCTCCCTGCAGACGTGGACGAGTGCTTGGACGAGTCCAACTGCCGGAACGGCGTGTGCGAGAACACCCGGGGCGGCTACCGCTGCGCCTGCACGCCGCCCGCCGAGTACAGCCCGGCCCAGCGGCAGTGCCTGAGCCCCGCGGAGATGGGTGAGGCCCGGCTGTGGCTGGGGAAATGGAGGCAGGCGGTGGCCCGGGATGAGCGGTGACACCTCCCCCATCCATGCCCCGCTGTCCGCAGACGTGGACGAGTGTCAGGACCCCGCAGCCTGCCACCCTGGCCGCTGTGTCAACCTGCCGGGCTCCTACCGCTGCGAGTGCCGCCCGCCCTGGGTGCCCGGGCCCTTTGGCCGAGACTGCCAGCTCCCGGAGAGCCCGGCTGGTGAGGGCGAGGGTCCTCCGCACGGACCCAGGGCCCTCCGCTGTGAAGCCCGGGGGCGCAGGGGGGTGGCCCCCGCTTCGGGCTTCTCCCTGACACGCCCCCTCCGCAGAGCGCGCCCCGGAGCCGCGGGACGTGTGCTGGGCCCAGCGCGGGGAGGACGGCATGTGCGCGGGCCCCCTGGCCGGGCCCACCCTCAGCTTCGAGGACTGCTGCTGCCGCCAGGGCCGCGGGTGGGGTGCCCAGTGCCGCCCGTGCCCGCCGCGCGGAGCTGGTGAGCCGACCAGGAAGGGTTGGCCCGGGGGTGGGGGGAGGGGCGGGGGGACGGGGCAGAGCTGAGGTCGCTGACCACGCTGACCACTGGCTGCCCCTCCAGGGTCTCAGTGCCCCACATCGCAGAGTGAGAGCAATTCCTTCTGGGATGCGAGCCCCCTGCTGCTGGGGAAGCCGCCGCGCGGTGAGTAGGGAGGGGACAGGCGGGGTCCGGCCATCGCTGGGGCGGTGCTGACCTCTGTGTCCTGCCGGCCCGCGCAGAGGAGGACAGCTCGGAGGAGGACTCGGACGAGTGTCGCTGTGTGAGCGGCCGCTGCGTGCTGCGGCCCGGCGGCGCCGTGTGCGAGTGCCCGGGCGGCTTCCAGCTGGACGCCTCCAGAGCCCGCTGCGTGGGTGAGGCGGCGCGGGGCGGGGCCAGGGGCGGGGCGGGGCCTGGCGGGCGGCGGGGCGGGGCCTGGACAGAAGCTGGGGCTGTGCAGCTCGGGTCCCCTCCAAAGCCCTCACCTGTCACCCCACCTCCAGACATCGACGAGTGCCGAGAGCTGAACCAGCGCGGGCTGCTGTGCAAGAGCGAGCGCTGCGTGAACACGAGCGGCTCCTTCCGCTGCGTCTGCAAACCGGGCTACGCGCGCATCCGCCCGCACGGGGCCTGCGTGTCCCAGCGTCCCCAGCGTCGCCGCTGACACCAGGTTCAACCGGGACCTCAGCGATCACCAAGCGGTTTCTGCCCGACAATGGGGCGAGCTCAGCCTCTAGCTTCGGCCCGGACTCGGGGTCAGACCCAGGGACCGCCAGGCCTGTAGCCCCTTCCAGAGCCCTGGTCCCGAGGGTGCCCATCTGGCTCCACCTGGGTACAGGTGGATGTTGGGCCTCAGGGCGCTGCCGGCCTTCCTCCCAGAGGGTTTCCTAGAAACTGATAAATCAGACCCTGCCTCTTTATTCTTGGCTTTTGAAGCAAATTGTATATTCACCTCCGTGGTAGGCATGGACTCTGCAGGGCAGTGCCAGACCCAGCCTCCTCGGAGGGGCTAGAAGAGCCCAGCACAGGGGTGTGAAATAGAATTTATTGTGGCTCTGATTATGTACATGTGAGATGTGCCTGGCCGGGCTGGCCGGGCTGGCATGGTTTGTACAATAAATACATCCACAGGGCTGTTCCCCGTGGCCAGGAAGCACCCACACCAGTTCAGTCCAGCTTCCGGGTCCCCAGCTTCATGGGGCCCTTGGCGGCCTTCTTCTCGGCACGTTTGGCTTCCATCTCCCGCCGACGTTCCTCCCGCTTCTTCCGGGCCAGCTCAGCCTTCACCTGCCCTGCAACGGGAAGGGAGGCAGGCTGAGGCCTGGGGCCAAGCTGGGCCTGATTTCCGGTCAGGCCTGCCAGAGGGGTGAGGTGAGGACTGCCCGGGGTGCCAGCCCTCCTCGGGGAGCACTCACGGCTCTCGGTCTCCAGGCCGTCCCAGTTGTCGTCACCCCACGAATCGGGTCGAGGCTGAAAAGGAAGCAGGCACTGAATGGGAGACCAGCTCCTGGGGGGTCCTTCCCAGGTCTGCACCTCCCACGGGACTGGAGTCGGGTACCTGGGTGCCAGGCTCTCGACGCGCCACCAGGTCAGCAAAGGGGTCGCCTTTGTCGCTGGGCTCTGGTCCACCCCAGTTATACTCGCTGGTCAGCTGTGTGCCCT
This sequence comes from Pipistrellus kuhlii, assembly GCF_014108245.1. Classification (NCBI taxonomy): domain Eukaryota; kingdom Metazoa; phylum Chordata; class Mammalia; order Chiroptera; family Vespertilionidae; genus Pipistrellus; species Pipistrellus kuhlii. The sequence goes on along the minus strand of NW_023425558.1, from coordinate 129,586 downwards.
CAGGGGGTGGCTCCTGGGCACTTGGCTCCTGCCAACCCTGCTCCCACGAGCCCTCAGCTTCCCAGCTGCTCCAGTCCGACTCGGGAGATTTGTGGTCGGGGTTGCTGGTCTGCAGACGAGAAGGGGGAGGTAAGGCCAGACGGAGGGGCCAGGCACAGCTCTCCATGCAGACACACACCTGCCCCCTGCACTCACCTGCCCAGCGCGGCTGGCTTGGCCCCCAGCACTCCAGTTGTCCTGCTGGGCTAACACAGACTCGGCCTCCTGCTACCGTGTGGAAAGGAGAGAAAGACCATGGGACCACCCCACCTCCAACCCCAAAGGGCCTCCTCGCCATGGGTTCCACCCTTCTTCCTTTTGCTTCTCCACAAGCCCTGCTTCCCGTCAATGAGGCGCACACACTGCACCTGCCTCCACACTCCTAGGCTGGGAATGAGATCCAGTCCCACCCCTCCCCCAGACTGCGGTCAGGCAGATGGGGAAACGGGCCCAAAGCTCTGCCCCCTTTCCTCCAGCAAAGCCCACTCCTCCTCAGCCGGCCTGCCCCCCTGCCCCAGGGAGGACTGGTCTGGATCCAGGCCTGGGAGTGCCATCTCCTTGCTGGGCACTGAAGCAGGTGGAGGGACAGGGCCAGGCGAGAGGGAGGCTCAGTGGGCTGCTCCAGCCCGTGCCCTCCGGCCGCTCCCCGCCCGCCCTGCTTCCTGGAGGTGAGTGGGAGCACATCTGCCAGCTCTGGCCACCGCGGCCGCTCCACGATGTCTACTCAGCAGGGAGGCTGTGCGGGTGCGGACAGGCCTGGACAGGCCGAGCCCACAGGGGCCCCTTGAATGGCAGCCTGTGGCCTTTAAGCTGGGGTCCCCCTGGGAGGCCCCCTCAGCCCCACTCACCTCCAAGCTGCCCCAGTCTTCGTCATCCCATCGGTCGGCAGCGCCGCTGTCCTCCGCTGTGTCCTTGCCCTCCGGGGCCTCCCAGTGTGCTGAGGTGCTGGGGGTGGGAGGGGCCGGGGTGGGAGCCGGGGCAGGAAGTCCTGGGAAGCAGAGACTCACCGAGTTCCCACACGCTGGGACCCAGAAAAGTCTCAGAACAGGGCAGGGTCTCTGGGGGTGGGGGCAGAGTGTAGGGAGTTGGGGACCAGACCCAACCCTGTCCCCTATGTCACCAGCCCAGGGGGTCAGACAATAGCTCCTGGGTACCAGCACCCCCAGCCCTCGGCCACTGAGGCGGCCTGGGACACTCACCCTCAGGCGGGGGTCTCTGGGAGACGCTGGGCTCCCCCGGGGCAGCCGCGGGGTGTGCCCGGATCAGCTTGGAGGTGAGCGAGGAGACCCCCGTCACGGCCCATCCTGCCCAGCTGGCTGCGGCTCCCCCCATTCCAGGGCTGGAGGCGGCGTGGACATCCTTCTCTGGCAGTGACAGGAGACAGTGAGGCACTCGGCGTCCACGGGGAGTGTGACAGGGCAGAGTGAAACGGCTCTAGCGTGGGCGCCCTCCTCCAGCCTGCCTTCCCTCATCGGCAACATGGCCGTGAACAGTATCAGGTCTGCGCTCTCGGTTCTCCCGGCTTCCGGAAACCAGAGAGGTGGGAGGGGCCAAAACGCGTGGTCGGCAAGGATGGAGCAGGAGGGAACATGGGTGTGGCCACTCACCCACTTCGGCCAGCTGGGTGGGGTCCTCTGACACAGACTCCAGTTTGGAAAGGAAACTTCGAATGGCCTTGAAGGCCTGTGGGGTGCAAGGGGCAGAGCTGGGGCTTCCAGGGCTCCTGTGAGCCCGAGAGGCCAGCGAGGGCCCCTGTGTCCCCCCGAGCCCGCTCCCGGGCCAGGCCCCGATTGCGCTCACCTGGTCCCGCACGGACTTCTCGGGATCCACAGTGAGGCCGCAGAGCACAGGCAGGATTTTGTGGGCGCAGTCATTCATGGAGTAGAGGTTGTGGGTGGCAGCGAAGCCCAGGACACCGGCAACCCGAGACGGTGCGAACGGGTCCTTGGTGGCCCGGCTGAAGGCGGAGAGGAGGACCCTGTGTCTGGTCTGGGTGGAGCAGGAGAGAGGGCCCCTGAGTGTAGGGTCAGTCCTGGGGCCCAGAACTGCCAGGCCTCACTTCCCAGAGCAGAGGCCATCCGTGCACAGGGCTCCCGGGGGCTAAAAAGGGGTTAGTCACTAACAAGTGGGGGTGAATTTACTTAAAATTCCGGATCTCGGCTTCTCCTCCCAGACCACTGGACACGGCCTCACGGTGACGGGGCCGGAGCAGCAGCTGCCCTGGGGTGGGGCTGCCTCCTTCCCACCTGCCCCCGACCCACTCCACTCATTCCCGTTAACGCCTGGGCACCGCAGGCGTCTGCATTTCAGAGCCTGGCTGGGCGGTTGCACATGGACTGTGGGGCCCAGCAGGCCTGGGAGCAGTTCCCAGACCACCACCGACTGGCCGTGTGACCCACACAGCTCACTCCACCTGACAGCAGGGCTGGAGGACCTGGGACCAGGTCTCTGGCAGGAAGATGGTCACAAACAGGAGGCCTGCCCGGGGAGGCCGCGGTCCTGACAGGACAGAGCGGACAGCTGTGCGGGCACTCACACTGGCGCTGAGGTAGGAGCCGATCTTGCCCAGGCAGACGGTGGTGTTGCAGCGGATGGGGCCCTGCTCGTCCTTGGCCTGCAGCCGAGCGAAGTGCTTCATGAGCTCCACGTTGAGGTTGGCCTCGTTCAGCTTCGGGGCCAGGAGCAGCATGGACTGCAGGACAGGACAGGGACATTGTGGGCCTGGGCACTGACCTGCCAAAGCCCTCCCAAACCTGCCTCCCAGCCCGGTCCTGTCCCCACCCACAGTGCTGAGGACGGGACCCCACTTCCCCTCCCCCTCTCCAGCAGAACCTCCCAAGTCGGCCTGCACTCCGGTCTCCCACCTCTCACCTGCTCTCTGGCATGCCTGCAACTCTACTCAACTTTCACCCCACGTACCAGCCGGCTCAGGGGGAGGGCAGTGGCCTCCATGCTGCTGCACCCAACGGCCAATCTCATCCTCACCCAACTCGACCCTCAGCAGCTCTGACACCCTGAGCTCTCTCTCCTCTTTGAAACTTTGGTGTCTGGTCTTCCAGACCACCCCCGTCCTGGTTCCCCTCGGACCCCGCCAGCTGCTCCTCCTTGGCCTCCTTCTGCTGAGCGCTTACTGTTCTGTCCCCAAGGCCACCGTCAGGCCACTTCCTTTTCAGACCTCACTCTCGGTGCCTCACCCTCCCAGGGCTCTGAATGCCCCTTAGCCGACAACGCCCTGATGCGCACCTCTAGCCCAGACTCCGTCCCTAAACTGCACACGTGATAGCCAGAGGGCGTCCCCATTGGCTAACAGACATGATGACCAAGACTCGGCCCAACTCCTCCCGCACACCTGTCCCTCCCGGGCTTCTCTGTAAATGGCGACTCAACCTTCCAGCTGCTTCGGGCAGAAGCCTCGAGGCCTCCCTGACTCCATATCCACCCATCAGCGAACACCACAGATTTCACCCTCAGAATGTGGCCGTCCTCTCTCCTGCTGCAGCTCTCACCGCAGCCTCCGCCAGCTCTCACCTGGGCCTGCCACAGGCCCTCACAGTACCTCAGCTTCGGGCCTTGCCCTGAGTCAGTTCTCCACACACCACAGCGGTTCTTTTCAAGCAAGTCAGACCAGGCCAGTGCTTGGCTCCTGTCCCATCGAACACATCAGCTCCCTGCCACTCCCTATGAGGCCCCGGCCCCCAACCCCACCAATCTCCCAGGGCCCACGCCCACGCCCAGGCCCTTCAGCCTCACTGAACCGCTTGCTGCTATTTCTATACTCCAGGCACTTGCCAGCCTCAGGACCTTCGCACATGCTGTTCCTGCTGCAGGAGGCACATTTCCTTCAGACCTCCACGTACCTCAGTCCTTCACCGTTCCTTAACTGACTCCTCCTTGGCAAGGTCTACCCCGACTACTGTTTGTAAAACCCTTCTCTTCACATTCTATTACTTCCTAATGTATTGTAATATATATATATATATATACTATTTAAATATTTATATATATATATTTATTTTAAAATATATTTTATTTATTTTTTACAGAGAGGAATGGAGAGGGATAGAGAGCTAGAAACATTGATAAGTTGTCTCCTGCACACCCCATCCCCTCAAAGAAGCTCCATGAGAGCAGGGAGCCTGGTCTGCTTGTGCTACCACATCCCAGGGAGGTGCTCAGCCAGAGTCTACTGAACAGAGGACTGTGGGCCATGCCCACCTCTCCCCCACAGCTGCTAGCTGCACCGATGGCCTGGATCTACATGCAGGAGGGTGCCTGCCCGCCCCATAACCTTCTCAGACTCACAGGCCAAAATCAAGACCTGTGTGTCCTGGGCTAAGCCCCCTCCAACCCTTGGAAAGCCAGGGTGGCCACTCTGGGCCTGGCCACACTCACCTTGACGGTCTGCTCCCGGATGGCAGGGTTGGTGTCCAGGAAGCCATGCACGACGTGGGGAAAGATCTGGGTATTGACTGTTGGCTCATCAAGGTACTGGATGAACTGCTCCATCTGGCCAAGAGGGAAGTGGGAAACTCAGTCAGTCCCTCCATCCCCCACCACAGCCATGGACCACTCTTGGCTTGGTTTCTCCACCTGGCAGGCACTGCCAGCCAAGGGATCTCCTGAGCCCCCACCTGCAATCTGGCCTCAGGCTAATGTGGAGAGGGAGAAGAGGCCAGGAGGATGTTGGGAAGAGCTAGGGACTGGGAGTTGGTCCTCCTCAGCAAGCCAACTGTGTCACACCCCCTCTCAGAGTCCCCACTACCTCTTTTGTAAAAGGGGGTATAATCCCCAACCAGACAAGGGTGTGAGGCAGGCTGGTACATTTTGTTTCACTGGTTTTTGTTTTTCTTGTTTGTTTTAAATTGATTTTTCATAGAGTCAGAAACATCGATCAGCTGCCTCCCGCACACCTCCTACTGGGGATGTGCCTGCAACTGGGTGCAGTGGAGGGGCTGGCCGGGCTACCTGCTGTAGGAGGCGGATGCGCATGGCCCGGTCCGTGGATGAGAACATCTTGACCACGACAGGGATGATCTTCTGCTGGTACTCCTCCGCGCTCAGGAACTTGCCCACCTGAGGGAGGAGCAGAGAGGGCTCAAGCTGCAGCCACGGGAGCTGTCAGAGGCTTATTAACTCCGGCTGCTCTCCCAGGAGGGATGGAGCGATGGGGAGGGAGGCAAGCACTTCCTCAGCAGCCACTCTGCCCTGTTCCAGTTCAGAGAGCCCTGCCCTTGGCTTTTCTGGGTCAGCCTCTTAGGAGGCGGATGGCAGTGCTGCCCCTCCCTCCTCAGGTACCTACAAGCCCGATGCACACACAGCTCTGCCTGCAATGTCTGAGGGTTCCCAGTGAGACAGGACTTGCTTGCTGTCTTCCCTACTCCCTGCTCGCCAAGTCCCTTCAGGAGAAAGGGTTCGGGCAGAACGGGAGAGGCAGGTGCCGGTTCAGGGCAGCCTGGGTCTGAGGAAGGGCAGGAGGACCTCGCCCACAGAAGGAGATCACGTGGCCACGAGGGAGGATGGAGTGAGGTGGGGAGCAGGTGTCCCCGGGGCCCTGGGAGCCAGGATGGACCACAGGTCACACGTTGTGACATGGAGGAAGGACTGAGGGCTCTGGAGCAAGGGGTCTTGGGAGAAAGAGTTTTGGAGGCACAGGGTTTCCCCTCCCCAAAGACCAGAAGTCCCCTGGCATGGGCTTGGGTCTGCCCTAACCAGCTCCTCATCTGGGCTTGGCGCCTGCCGTGCCTAGAACGGCCTGGCAGGGCTGGCCCCCACAATGGGGCCTCCTCTTTTGTGGTTCTGACCCACCAGCCAGCCTCCGGCCCCCAATCCCTGAGCTCTCAGCCTTGCCGTCCGCCCTCACTGAGGCCCCTGGCCCGCTCACCTTGAAGAGGGGGGTGAGGACCACGGCACCCGCATTCCCAAACTCGAAGGCCGTCAGCAGCTGGGGCAGCACCTTGTGCCGGCAAAAGTCCTCGGGGAATGAGTCCAGGCTCTCGCTCAGCTCCTGGAAGAACTTTTGCTTCTCAGCCGGCTCTTTGATCTGCAGGAGGGAGGACAGGGCGGGAGGCAGGAGGAAGAGAGCAGCCTGCTCATGGCCCTCCCCGGCCACAGGCAAGGACAGGGGTCTCCCAGCCTGAAGAACGTAAGCTTGTAAGTCCACCTGCCCGGGTGCAAATCCCAGGTCTCCCGTTTATCAGCCACGTGACCCTGGGCAAGGTTCCTGCGTCTGTAAAATGGGAAAATAACTATACCACCTCCCAAGGTTGTTCTGAGGCTTCAACCAGAAAATGACACAACTGCCAGCACCGTGCCTGGCAAATGAGAATCAGTCATCTCATCACTGCCTCCTGGCCTGTTGCTGGAAAAGCAGCCACTGTGGGGGTCGGGCCCTTTATCACTAACCCCATCACACAGATGAGGAAACTGAGGCCCAGAGAGGTGAAGAGGCAACCCATCCCCCTGACCCTGGATTGGGCACAGCTGCGACCCCATGCAGGGTGGAGTTCACGTGGGAAGTCAGGGCTTAGTTTACCCCCAGACCCGGTCAATTCCACTCATGGAGCCCAGGCTGTCAACTGAGTTTCCTTTGGTCCTAACCCCTCAGAGGCCATCATATCCACAACTTGTATTTCTTGAGGACAGATACATGCCAGGCAGGGTTAGATATTAAAACCTTTACACAGGTTAAATAATCCTCCTCGCAACTTTATAAAGGTACTAACATAATCCACATTCATCCCAACAAGGAAGCACCCTGTCCAGTGGGGCTCAGTTGGCTGTGTTGTCCAATGCACCAGAAGGTCAAGGTTCAATTCCTGATCAGAGCACATACCCAGGTTACAGGTTCGACCCCTAGTCAAGGTGCACATGGGAGGCAACTGATCAATGTCTCTCTCAAATCAATAAAAATATTTTTAAGTCAAAATTTTATTTTTTCATTTACTTACTTTCGTTAATTTTCATCTAAGGATTTTTTTTTCATTGATTTTTAGAGAGAGTGAAAGGGAAGGTGGGAGGGGGAGAGAAACATCAATGTGAGAGAGACACATCAATTGGTTACCTCCAGCATGTGCCCGGACCAGGCTGGAGATCAAACCTGCAACTCTTTGGTACATGGATCAACATTCTACCACTGAGCCACACCAGCCAAGGCATTAAAAAAACAAAACAACAAAACAAAACAAAAACAACAACTTTTTTTAATCAAACAAGGAAGCTGAAGCACAGAGCGGGGAAAGGAGCTTGTCCAAATTCACACGCTAAGAATCGGTCAGAGGAGGGTTTGACTCAAGAGCCTGGGACCCGGTTGTGCTGTACCCAGGTGCCGCCATTCCATTCGCAAATGAGGAGGCAAGGCTCAAGGTCAGCCGCCAAGACTCGAACCCAGTCCTGCACGATCGCAAGGTTCCTGTGCTCCCTGCTGGGCCCCCCCCAGCCACTGCCAAGCCCGGACGAGGCGGTCCCGGTGCGAATGAAGAGGGCCTGACCGGCTCTCGCCGGGCTCCGCCAGCTTGGAGGCAGGCTTGGTGCTCTGACAGCAGGTTCTGGGGCAGCCAAGGCCCAGAGAAAGGCCAACCACATGCAAGGTGGCACCAGTCACGGCCGGGCTCTCTCCACCTGGACACGGGCACCGCCTCCTACTGGCCAGAACAGCCCGGTCCAAGGAGAGGGCGGCCCAGCAGCGCCAGCCGTGTGAGAGAACGCCATGTAACAGAGTTCCTGCCGCCCCCACGCTGCCCAGGCGGCACAGGACTCAGTGCTTCCGGCACTGCTTCTCCATGTCCGGCCTAGGGCAGTGCTTGCCACGCCTCCCACTCCAGATCCCAGGCCCCTGTGTGCCCCCTCACAGCCGGGGCAGAGCAGCCGTCCAGAGGAGAGCCTCTCCCTTCCTTCCTTCCACCTCTGTGGGCAGCAGACAGTACTGTCACCCCACCAAATAGAGAAACTGAGGTTCAAAGAGGTTAAGCTGAAGGCTCCCTGCTCACCATCTTGCCATTTGCGGTTCCCTCTGCCTGGAACAGTCTTCCCCAGTGACCACCCCCTATGTTCACACACTTCAGGTCTCACCTCAGACATCACTGAGGGGCCCTTCCCTGAGCACCTGCCTGCTATTTTCCTCCTGGCACCCATGCCCTTCCATGGAACACGGCTTCATGTATGTGTTTCCTGTCCCTGTTCCACAAGAGTTCCCAACGAGGGACTGAGAGCAGGGTCTTCAGTCTGACTCCTTCCACCACCCTCCTGCCCACACTGCAGCCCACACAGGCCTGGCACACATCCGGGACACAGCCGGCAGGTATGATGGAGATAATGGCTAGGAACAGTCACTGTGCACCTACTGTGTGCCAGGCACCACACTAAGCACTTTACACTCACTGAATCCTCACCACCCCTTCTAGACAGTACTGAGCTTTAGCCAAGGGAGACCACACACAAATGAGTCTGAGCTCAGAGCTAGCTCGACAGTCCACTGTGGTCGCCGAAGATCTCACTCTGAGGGAGCCTGCAAAGTGGGGGGGGCGGGGTGAGGAACGCAGGCCCCAGCCCGGGGGGTGCTCACCTGAATCTCTTCCAGGAACAGGTTGGTGTCTACGAAGCGGTTGTTCATAAAGGCCCCGGGCGCCCGGCAGCTCTGCAGGAAGCGGGCGGGGTTGGGACGCATCTTGGGGTTGGCTCCGACCAGCTCGCAGTAATGGGGCACCAGCGATTTGGGGATCTGTGGGAGAAGGGTCAGGGTCAGGGTCAGGGGCAGGCAGGGCTGCCGGCTGGCAGGCAGGGGTGGGGAGACCAGACACTCACCTTCCCAGGGTTGCGCAGGGCCGCGGGCCGAGGCAGGGGCCCATTGAAGACTTCCCAGATGAGGCAGCCCAAGCGCCACATGTCGGCTGACCTGGGACAGTGACCAGAGCTGCTGAAGGCCCCTGCCCGCCAGCAGGCCTCCAATCTGCCGTGGGCACCGGGCACACACTGCAGGGCAGACCCTGGGCCGTGTCCTTCAGCGGGTCCTCCCCCGTCAGCCCCGATGAGCAGGTCTCATCGGCCCATTTGACAGAATGTTAAAATGGGGCTCAGAGAAACAAGGGCCTGTCTCAGGTCACAGCTTTGGAATTCAGAACTGCCTGACCCCAAAGCCTGTGTTTCTCCTGCCCCACCCCCTGAGGGCAGCACGGCCGGGGGGCATGCCAGCCAGTCTAGGGCCCCGAGCGGCCTGGCCACCCACCACTTCTCTCTGGCGGCTCTGCCGCTGCCATCAGCCAGCTCGGGGGGGTCGTACTGCTCCAGCTCGGGGATCCCCTTGCAGGGGGGCGCCCCGCCGTTGCCCTGGGCCGAGTACATGTAGTCCAGGCCCCCGAGCTTCCACTCGCCGGCGCGGTCCACAAACACGGCGGCCATGCAGACGTTGTTGTGGATGAGGCTGCAGTCGTTGACGAGGAAGCTGAGGGCTTTCTGGGGGGCAGAAGGAGCCATCACAGCCGGGTACCTGGGGCCCCCACCCCTGCCCCAGGGCCACGCCCCTCCCCTCACCACGATCTGGTGCAGCCCCCAGGACAGCTCCAGCTCCTTGGGGCCCCCGGCCTCTGCCCGGGCCTTGAGGTACACGCCCAGCGGGGTCACGGCCTCGGTCACTACGTGGAGGCATTTGTCTGTCTGAGGGGACACGGATGTTAGCGCAGGCGAGGGGAGGGGAGGGAGGGGGGACGTGACAGGGAGGGGGTGGGAAAGGGGGTCAGACCTGGGCGCTGAGACAGGGGGTGACGCCGGGGGAAGTGCGGGGCAGAGCGGGGCAGCATACCTCCAGCCCATCGATGAAGGCCAGGATGTTGGGGTGCCGGAGCGTCTTGAGGCGCTTGAAGGCGGCTTTGGCCACCTGGGTCTGCTCCTCGGCGCCGGGCCTCACGTCGTACACGAAGATGGACACGGGACTGCCTGTGGCCTGGGGGCGCGGGGCCTCAGTGCGGGCGGCCGCTGGCCCTCCCTCCCCGGCGGCCCGGCGCGGCCCGGGAACCGCCGCCAGGTCTCCCCGCCGCCCTCAGACCCGGGCCGGGCGCCGGGGCCCCGGGGCCGCCCGCCGGTCAGTCCCGTCCCTCCTCCCGCCACGTCGGCACTGCCCGTCCCCCTCCCGCGCCCGTGGTCCCGGCGGCTCCGCGGCCACGTCAGGCGGGCGCGACGCGGCGGCCGGCGGCGCTGACTAGGCGAGACCGAGGCCCGCCGCGGCCTGCGGGCCGGCGCGCTCACCTTCTTGCGGCCGCGGTGCAGGGCCCAGGGCCCCGGCGGGCTGCCCTCGGCGGGCTCCGGGCTGAGCTCGAACGGGAAGTCCCGGACCGGGTCCCGGACAAAGAACCACATCGTCCCGCCGCCGCGGGCTCGGGCGCCTCTGCTCCGGGTCCTCGGCAGCCCGAGCCGGGGCGGGGCGGGGCCTGGGGAGGGCGGGGCCTGGGGGAGGGCGGGCCTCGGTGGAGGGCGGGGCCTGGGCGGAAGGAGGCGGGGCCTGGTCAGGCGGGGGGGAGCCTGTGCGGGAGGGCGGGGCCTGGGCTGGAGGAGGCGGGGCCTGTGCGTGAGGGGCGGGGCCTGAGCGGAAAGGGCGGGGCCTTTGGAGAGCGGGGCGGGGGCGGAAAGGGCGGGAGGGACGGGGCCGGGGCGGGCGGAGGCGGGGCCTGTGCAGGTGGGCGGGCCAGAGAGGCTGTGGAGGCGGGGCACGGAGGCGGGGCAGAGGGGCTGATAGGGGGTGGAGTCAGGGGCGGGCGGGAGGCCTGCGGGGGCGGAGCAGAGGGTGTGAGGGGGCGGGATGGGACGGGGCTTGAATGTGGGCGGGGCGAGGTCGGAGGGCGCCGGGCGTCTGTTCCGGGCAGGGCCAGTCACGAGCTGCGTGCGCTGGAGGTCACCCAAAGTCTCCAGTCCTCCGTGTGCTCACGTCTGGAACGTGGTGGTGATAGAGTCCACTTCCCAGCCTTGTGACAAGGACGGGAGCTTGGGAAGGGACAGGATGGGGAAACCGAGGCGCAGAGGAGAGATGGGGAGACAGATGAAGAGGAAGTCCACAGACCAGAAGGGATCCAGAGATCAGTGATACTCCTCTCCTTTCATGAGAGAAACATTTTCATTTTCTAAGTTGAAAAGAAGTTGTAAAATGCTTTAGTTTTGTGTATGCAAGTAGCATTCTGCCCTCGCAGCACGAGAGCTGATGAGGAGGGATTCGGGGCTGCAGGCGTCCGGCAGAAATAACGAGCACAGCTGTAGCGAAGGACACGTGTGCGATACCTGCTTCACACTTTGCTCTGGGAATTCCACTTCTAGAAATGTGTCCCGCACAAACCCTCGTTCAAGTGTGCAAAGATTCAAACTAAGCTGCATAGTTGTTAGAGCCTGGATTACGAGCCAGACTGCAGGTACCCCAGCTCAGCTGTTTATGAATTGCTCAACCTTGGCCAAGTTACTTTCTCTCATTGAACCTCAGTTTTCTCACCTGTAACGGGTGGAATAATCGTATCTGCTCCAGAGGTGTGGTTGTCTGAACAATGTCCACCTCTTCAGCCCTGGACTGTGTGGTACCTTACACAAAGGGAGAAGGGACTTCGCTCTTCTGATGAAGTGAAGGGACTAGAGAGGGGAGATGACGCTGGATTAGGCAGGTCCTAGGCAGAAGCCTAGGAGACAAACATGGGAACACGAAGGTGGAGTGATGGGAGGAAGGGGTCATGAGGCAAGGAATGCTGGCAGCCTCTAGAAGCTGGAAAACCAAAAACAAAATGAAAACCATCTTCTCTGCAGCCCTCAGAGGAGACACAGCCCTGGTGTCACCGGAGTTTGGACTCTGGCATCCAGAACTGTTTAAGCCACTGAGCTTGTGGTAATTAGTTACAGTAGCCATGGGAAACCAATACAGGAGGCATGTTTCCTGTGTGTGTGAGGCTGCATGAGTTCACATGTGTAAGGGTTTAGCACATGTGAGTGATCAATAACTGACAGCCTCATGTGGCTCCAGGGCTGCTGTGATAACGGGAAAGTGGGGTATCCAAGTGTCCACCTGCAGTGGAACCACAGCAACAGTCAGCAAAGCAGGCTGCCTGCAGGCCCCGGGGAGTGCATGGCCGCCATCACGCTGCCTTTCCGCCTCCCTGCTTCACCCTGTCTGATCCTCCTGAGAAACCAGAGTAACCTGGGCATGGCAAGTCTAATATAAAGAATTATTGCCCAACTGGCGTGGCTCAGTGGTTAAGCATCGGCCCATGAACCAAGAGTTCACCGGCTCGACTTCCAGTCAGGGCACAGGCCCAGGTTGTGGGCTGGATGCCCAATAGGTTCCGGAGGCAGCAGATTGATGTTTCTAACTCTCTATCCCTCTCCCTTCCTCTCTCTCTCGAAAATCAATAAAAACATATTTTTTAAAATGTAAAGAATCATTAACGATAACAGGAGATGGAGTAACAAAGGATTGGCTAGTAAGAAGTAAAGAGATGTCCTAATTGGTTTGGCTCAGTGGATAGAGCGTCAGCCTACGAACTGAAAGGTCTCAGGTTCGATTCCGGTCAAGTGCACATGACGGGGTTGCAGGCTCGATCCCCAATAGCGGGCTTGCAGGAGGCAGCCTATCAATGATTCTCTCTCATTATTGATGTTTCTATCTCCTTCTCTCTGAAATCAATAACACCACCACCTACCCCTCCCAGGAGATGGACGCCTGCCTGCTGCTCAGGCCCCTCGGAACTCGCGGAAAGCCGTCCTTTGGGTGCTGAGAAGAGACCCTCCACCCCCCGCGTGCGGTGGGTCCTGGGGCCACCTGCGTGGCGGGCCTGGTGCGGGAGCGGCTGCCCCCTGCTGGAGCTGAGAGAAGCCCTCAAAAGCGGACGCAAAACCTCTTCCTCAAGAAACGCTGTCCGCGCCCTCTGCTGGCAAAACGTAGCATCGCGCCAGCCGGCAGAGGGAAAGACAGGACCCAGATCCGTTTTCACAGAGAAGGCAAACGTGAGAACTCAGAGCAGAGACGGTAAAGGAGTAATCGGCCCAGAGCCACTGCAGACGAGGAAGCAGACCCCAGAGGGAAGCGGCGCTGCCAGCGCTAGGATTTGCTGTGCTCTACCAAGCCGAAGCATCTAGAAAGCTGCCTGCCCCAGCTGGGTGGCTCAGTGGTTGAGCATTGAGCTATGAGCCAGGAGGGCACAGGTTTGGTTCCTGGTCAGGGCACGTGCCGGGTTGTGGGCTCGATCCCAGTGTGCGGGAGGCAACTCTCTTCCTCTCTGAAATCAATAAAAATGTATTTTTTCAAAAAGAAGACGGGTTGCAAAATAGCCCGTGTTCCATCCCCATGGTAATGACCCACTAACCATAACCGCGGGCAGGCACCCTTTCCCGCCAAATGCCAGTGGTTCCCTCCAGAACCCGGATCCTTGCTATTGTATTAGGTTGAACAGTGTGAAATTGCTGTGTTTGGAGTTAGAAATGTGAAATAACTGGCAATTTCATACAGTTCAGCATCATATTTATATTTCATGGAATAAGAGTAATTTACTTTTATAAATAAATGATATACCGGTATATGTATACTAACACATATGTATTTACTTATACACACAATAAATGTGTGTGTGTGTGGTATGTATGTATGTATGTATGTATGTATCTTTTGGAAAGTCCTCTCTCCAGCTGTCTTTTGCCTGTGGTGGGACCGTTCCTCCAAAACAATAGAAACTTTAGCCCTGACTGGTTTGATTCAGTGGATAGAGTGTCAGCCTGAGACTCAAGGGTCCCAGGTTCGATTCCGGCCAAGGGCATGTACAATACCTTGGTTGCGGGCACATCCCCAGTAGCAGGTGTGCAGGAGGCAGCTGATGGATGTTTCTCTCATCATTGATGTTTCCAACTCTCTATCCCTCTCTCTTCCTTTCTGTAAAAAAAATCAATGAAATATATTTTTAAAAAACACAATAGAAACTTGGAAGCTAACAGAGTTGAGGACTTCGAGGGAAATATGTGCTCAACACACTGCATGGTCCACGCTCTTGCTTCTGGACAACCCGCCGTATGAAAACACTGTCCTCTCACTTACCTTAAAAGATTGAGTCATGAAACAGAAGCTGCTCTTAAACAATGGTGGCGCTCCTGTGGCAGTTAACCAAGTTTCATCTTAGAAAGTATTTGAATCATGCTTCATCTGAGATCTAAATATTCAGAGTTAGAGAAAACATTTCAATGTCTGCAAAAGCATGAGAATGACTTGAAGGTAACGTAACTTTGCCTTCATACGATTGGACTGCCTTTCACAACAACGAAAGGCTGACTCTGGCCTGTTGTGGCAAGCAGGATAATGAACCCCCAAATATTCTCAACACCTGTGAATGTTATGTGACAAAGGGGTGATCAAGGTTATGCCATGGTCGGCAAACTGCGGCTTGAGAGCCACATGTGGCTCTTTGGCCCCTTGAGTGTGGCTCTTCCACAAAATATCACAGCCTGGGCAAGTCTATTTGGAAGAAGTGGCGATAGAAGAAGTTTAAATTTAAAAAACTTGGCTTTCAAAGAAATCTAAATCATTGTCCTGATGACTAATGAGTTTGCTGACAGACGCTGGGTTACCCAGGTGGGCCCACTGTACCACAATCCCCAGTCCTTGAAGTGAAAGAGATCCAACATGGCAGAGCATACAGGGGCGAGAAGAAGCAGATTAATAGTAATAATATAGTAATTAATAAATAACAATACAAAAATAAACTTGTGCATACTCACAAGTTCCTCTCTCTAAAATCAATAAATTTTTAAAAATAAAATTCACATGGAATTACAAGGAATTCAGCACAGCCAAAACAATCTTGAAAAAGAACAGAGTTGCCCTAACCAGTGTGGCTCAGTGGATAGAGAGTTTGGCCTGCGGACTGAAGGGTGGCAGGTTTGATTCCGGTCAAGGGCATGTACCTTGGTTGGGACACATCCCCAGTGGGGGGGGGTGCAGGAGGCAGCAGCTGATGGATGTTTCTAACTCTCTATCCCTCCCCCTTCCTCTCTGTAAAAACTCAATAAAATATGTTTTAAAAAAGAAAGAAAAAGAACAGAGTTGGAGGACTTACTCCAAAGCAGTAGTAATAAGTCAGTGCGGTACTGGCATGAGGATAAACAAAGAGACACGACTAGAATGAGGGGTGCTGTACTGTCTTGACTGTGGTGCAGGTTACACGGTACATACATGTATAAGGAGCTCATCAACCTGCACACTTACAAGACATAATTGTATTATATGTAAACACGGATGGCTGTTTTTACAGAACACGCCTCCTGATCAGAGTGAAGCCAGCACAGCAGCCTCACAAATACGCGCTCAGCTCTCGCCCCGAGGAGTTCCCCTCGCTCCCAGCAGGCTGTGGGGCAGGACAGCTGCCAATGCCTCTGCTTTTGGCTCCACTGTAACACTTGTTTGCAGATAGAAATCTCCCCCAACAGGTGATTCCTGGGGGATGGCTCTCCTTGGCTGGGCTGTCCGGGCACACGCGTGGGGGATGGCTCTCCTGTGGCTGGGCTGTCTGGGCACGCATGGGGGATGGCTCTCCTGTTTGGCTGAGTGAGCAGAGCATGGCCTCGGTCGCAGTCAGACCGGTCAGGCGGCCAGGCAGCAGGCACAGGCTGCGGGGAGGTGTGCGGGCGGCACCAGCAGAGGGCAGTCAGGCAGCGGTCTCCCCGTGGACCAGCAGGAGTGGGATTTCGGCTGCGGGGCTGGGAACTTCCTGCACAGGGCCTTTGGGTTTAGAACATCATCCCAGGCCTTACAAGTTGATCGACTTAAAAATTAGCTTGTGGCTGGTGTGGCCCAGTGGTTGAGCATCGGCCTGTGAGCCAGAGCACCCGCCAGCCCTCTCCATGCAGACAAACCACAGGCCTCTCACGCCACAGTCCAACACCCCGCACTGTTGTCATCGGCCTGCCTCCACCCCGCCTCCCAGCGCGCTCCTTCCCCCTGCTCTGTCTCGGGGATGGCACATCCACCCTGCGGCCCTGACACCAGAATCCTCCGGGGGCCTTGTCAAAGCCCTGCTCTCCCTCAGTCCTGGCCAAGGGATTTCACTGCCCCCACGCCCTGGTCTCCAGACCTGCAGTCCTGCCTGCTTTCCAAAAATTAATTGAAAAAAACAACAACAACTTGCCCCAGCTGGCTTGGCTCAGTGGATAGAACATCAGCCTGCAGACTGAAGGGTCCCAGGTTCTATTCTGGTCAAGGGCATGTGCCAGTAGGGGGTGTGACGTACCTAGGTTTTGGATTTGATCCCTGGTCGGGGCATGTACAAAAAGCAACCAGTTGACTCAGTAGTTATATGCCTTTGACCAGACAACTGAGCCCTTCTGAGTCTCAAATTTGGATAATAAGAGTGCCTCAATCTCACAAGACACTAAAAAAAAAAAAAAAAGGCAATTAGTTGATGTTCTCTTGATGTTTCTCTCTCTCTCTCTCTCTCTCTCTCTCTCTCTCCTCCTTCCTCTCTAAAAATCAATAAACATACACGGGCAAGAATTTTTAAAAAGTTGAATAGACACTTTATCAAAAAAAGATATGTGGCACGTAAACACATTAAAAGATGCTCAACATCGCTAGTTAGTAAATTAAATTGCATTTAATTTAATGCAAATTAAAGCCAGAAAGAGATACTACAGAATGACCAAATGGTAATGAGCAGCCATTTGGGGTCTTGCTGATGGGAATGCAAAATGGAACTACTCTGGAAAATTAATCTAAAGCAGGCGTCTTCAAACTATGGCCCGCGGGCCACATGCGGCCCGCAGAGGAGTCTGATCCGGCCCGCCAGGTTTTTTGGGCAGTGAGCGCAGCCGAGGTGTTACAGTAGGAATTAGTAGTTCATATAGTCCGGCCCTCCAGCTCTCTGAGGGACCGTGATCTGGCCCCCACTTTAAAAAGTTTGAGGACCCCTGGAAAACTATGCATACACCTACAGCATTCCAAGAAAATGGAAAGCATATGCTTGCACACACTTGTACACCAGTTTTATAGCAGCTTTATTTATAATTGCCAAAAACTGGCCGGGACCGGTTTGGCTCAATGGATAGAGCGTCGGCTTGGGGACTGAAGGGACCCGGTTTCGATTCCGGTCAAGGGCATGTACCTTGGTTGCGGGCATATCCCCGGTAGGGGGTGTGCAAGAGGCAGCTGATTGATGACTCTCTCTCATCGATGTTTCTAGCTCTCTATCTCTCTCCCTTCCTCTCTGTACAAAATCAATAAAATATATTTAAAAAAAAAACTGGAAATAACTCAAATTATAATATTCATGCAATGGAATATTACTCAGCAATAATAATGTTGAGCCCAGCCCCTGTGGTTCAGTGGTTGAGCTTCAACCCATGAAACAGGAGGTCACGGTTTGATTCCCGTTCAGGGTTCAAGCTCTATCCCCAGTAGAAGGCATGCAGGAAGCACCTGATCAATGATTATTTCTCATTGTTTCTGTTCCTCCCCCTCTCCCTTCCTCTCTTTGAAATCAATAAAAATATTTTTATTGATTTCAGAGAGGAAGAGAGGGGAGAGAGAGAGAAACATCAATGATGAGAACCATCATTTCTCTGGAATGGCCCCTACTGGGGACTGAGCCTGCAACCTGGGCATGTGCCCTAGCCAGGAATGGAACCGTGGCCTCCTGGTTCATAGTTCAATGCCCAGCCACTAAGCTACGCTTGCCAGGAAATAAAAAATTAAAAAAAAAAAAAATGCTTGCCCTGACCAGTTTGGCTCAACGGATAGAACGTCAGCCTGCAGACTGAAGGATCCCAGGTTCAATTCCGGTTAAGGGCATGTGCCTGGGTTGCGGGCACATCTCCACTGGGGGGTGTGCAGGAGGTAGCTGATCAATGTTTCTACATCTCTCCCCCTCTCCCTTCCTCTCTGTAAAAAATCAATAAAATATATATATATTTTTAAATTTGTTGAATGTTACAAAGTAGGCCAATAACAGTTGCAGTACTCCGTTTTCACACTAGATGGCGACAAAAGACAACTTTTGTCCAGTTCCATCAATCTGAGTCTGTGGCTCCTCTTTCTTACATGAGCAGGGAAGGCCGGCCATTACCCCCAAAAACTCAGGCCTGGAGAGGGCAGGTGACATTTCAAGTTTGCCAACTTGTCAGAGCCAGGAGCCAAGCTCTCACTCATGTCTCCTAAATATTCTGGGCTTCCAAATCAACCCTTCCCAGGAAGACACTCCCACATTTCAATTCTACCCATAACCTGTCAGAAGCCTCCTCTCTCTACCACCACCCTTTCACTCTCCTGGTCTCAATCCTTTACTGAAGCCAGAAATCTAGCCAGTTTGCTCAGTAGATAGAGCATCTTCCTGCAGACTGAATGGCCCGATTCCAGTCAAGAGCACATGCCCGGTTCGGCCTTGATCCCGAGTGTGGGGGATGCAGGAAGCAACTGATCAATGATTCTCATCATTTTGAAAATCTGCTGTCCATGTCCATACCAACTAGCCCGGGGCCTGGAGGGCTTGAGGGGCACCTCAGGGAGGCTGGGATATGGGGGAGCTACCACCTGGATTCAGGTTTGTTTACCCCTCCTGCACTTCTGGGATTGCCAGGATGGAGATACAAGGGGGGATGTTGTCAAGACCTATACTCTTTTTTTTTATTTTTTTATTGATTTTTTACAGAGAGGGAGAGAGCTAGAAACGTCGATGAGAAAGAAACATCGACCAGCTGCCTCCTGCACACCCCCTACCAAAATGTGCCTGCAACCAATGTACATGCCCTTGACCGGAATCGAACCTGGGACCTTTCAGTCCACAGACCGACGCTCAACCACTGAGCCAAACCGGTTTCGGCAAGACCTATACTCTTTTTATTTTTTTAAAATATATTTTATTGATTTTGTACAGAGAGGGAGAGATAGTTAGAAACATCGATGAGAGTCATCGATCAGCTGCCTCTTGCACACCCCCTACTGGGGATGTGCCCGCAACCCGAATCGAACCCAGGACCCTTCAGTCCCCAAGCCGACGGTCTATCCATTGAGCCAAACTGGTTTCGGCAAGACCTATACTCTTGACTTGGACAGAACTTTCAGGAAAATGTTACATTGGCCTCCTCCATCCTGTGCGCTCAGAGGGTGGGGGTGGCTTCATTCCTCCTGGCCTTTGTGCCTTTCCATTTCCAGCCCCAGCCGCTGTGAGGCCCCTAGCTAGTCTCCTCGCCTCTCACTTCCCTGCTGGTCAGTCTGTGTCTCAGGGAGCCTTCCCGCTCTGGACAAACATGGAAGACCTTTCTCCACACAAGGCCCCTAAGACGCAGACTCCATCAAGGGAGACCATGGTGTCCAATGCGGCCTCTCCCTCCTCTGCCCCTTCTGGGTCACTTCAAGAGCCAGCCTGTACCCGGGCCGCACAGGTTGAGTGTGCTGGGCATTAGCCGGCATGGCCGCCGCATCTGTGGGACATCCTGTGCTGAAAGAACAGCAGTGTTGGAAACTGACTAGGGTTCAAACGCCAGCCTTGCTGCCTTGGCAGGGACCCAACCAGCCTGCAACCCCTTTGCAGCCGCGAATCCAGCCATTTCCCCGAGGCCCCTCCACTGGGTCACAGGATCCGTGCAGGGGGCAGCATCTTTGGTCCTGGGTCCCCATCTCCTGAGGCCTGGCTGGCTTTACTCGACTGGGCCTCTCCCACCATTGAACAGGCCGATTAGAAGCAGAGGCCTCGGGTAGTTAGGT
The DNA here is from genome assembly GCF_014108245.1 of Pipistrellus kuhlii. NCBI lineage: Eukaryota > Metazoa > Chordata > Mammalia > Chiroptera > Vespertilionidae > Pipistrellus > Pipistrellus kuhlii. Next base: position 109,851 of record NW_023425558.1, on the reverse strand, counting down.
GGGTTACTTATGGGGTAACATCAGATGCTCTTTATCGGCCGCAGTGGTGCCTCAAAGCTTGCATGGAAGCGATGGAAACCCTCTTCCTGTTTCCACCCCACCAGCTCACAGCCAACCGACAGCAACAGGCTGCTTCAGGGTCCTATTGGTGTTACTGGGTCCCTCACCCACCACACACCCTTCCGTGTCCCTCCCGTGTGAGGACTGTGCTGTCCCACAGGAATGTCTACTTGTCATTAGACCGTAAGTTAAGCAGGAACAAGGTGGGACCCCACACAACACCCACTTCTCCCATCTACTCAGGGACAAAAGAATCACACTAGTGAAGATCCTTTATATTTTTATTTATATCTTAGCCATAATAGGTGTTCAGTTGGTTGTATATTGGTCATCCCATGCACCAAAAGGTTGCTGGTTCGATTCGCCCATCAGGGGCACATACCCTGGTTGTGGGCTCCATCTCTCTCCCTCACTAAAAAATTAAAAAATCATTTTAAGTTAATCGTAAGGCTTCAACACAAGATGCATGGAAAACACCTGAAAATAAAAAAACAAGGCAGTTACATTGTAAATACAAACTCATTCAGGATTCTGTCGACTTCAGCTGGCCCCTGAAGATGACAGGAAAGGAGGAAAGGGAGAGCTGTTCAAGCAAAGACGCCACAGGGACTCGAACCCTGTCCTGGAAACCAGGAGTGCCAACCACCAGCATCTTTTGCTTTTTTTTTTTTTAAGCTAGGAAAAGGCGAAAAAGCAAAACCTGAGAAAACAAAAGGTTGTTTTCTCAGGAAAAGAAAAACCTTTGCAAGCCCTAGTGAAGAGCACTGGAGAGTCTGCTTCAGCTAAGGTGCTAGCTTGGCCAAATCTGTATGTTCACCTGTAAAAGTCTTAGCAGAGAATTGTGCAATCCCACCCACTCAACCACTAAAACCTATCTTCAGTTACAACTTCCCACCCGACATTCCAGTTTTTAAATGTTATTCTGCATTTACTGCTTTAAGTCAGTCTAAGTCACTGGTAATAGTGAATATTTAAAACATTTTTAGAGCTCAGTGTGGTTTTAGTAACAACCATTTGCAGGCAAATTAATGGTCTTTCTAGTAGTGCAACCCACCAAGACCTCAGCACCACTGTTACCTTGAGACAGGTATGGACCATGCCAAGGATCCAAGCTCCTGGCAGCGTCGAGGTGAGGGGTGGAGGGTCTGCGCTAGGCCAAAGGCAGGGAGTGGCGATGTGGCAGAGCAGTCACTGTGGGGAGACCTTGCTTTTTAACCGGCTTCTGGAAGAGGGGTTGCCCGCTTTACCCCTTTCCAGCCCCTTCAAGCATCACTTGAAGCTTGTTTAGGCTTAAGAGCTGCTGTAAAAGCAGCCGATTTAATGTTAGGACAAGCCCGGGGTTTGTACGGTTCGCAGGCATTCCTTTGGGCTTCACTCCCCAGGAGAGGACCCCTGCATGCCTGCCAAGTGTTAAGGCAACTCCTCCTTTGAGGATGGGGTTATGAGGCCGACACCCTTTGACCTGAGTACAATAGCGCTTTGTTGTCTCTTGCCACAGGAAGGCTCCGGGTTGTCCTAGTTAAGCCTTCGGTGCCTTAGTGAGGTAGACCTGAAAAACCTCAAAGAAAAAGGCTTAGCGCCCACCTCACCCCTCCGCCCCCAGGCCAACAACGTGCTCCAGCATGAAGCTGAAGTCTACTCCACACTACGTTCCCGTCACTGACTCGGTATGATACAGAAAAGGCTCGGTCACCTGGTGTCCTCATTTTGTCCACTGGTGAGTGCACTGGAGCTCCTAGTCTGAAGAGTGCAATCTGAAAGAACTATGGCTCCCAATCCCCACACAGAACACGGAATATTTGTTTGTTTAAAGTAAATAAGCTATTTTTCCTTACTGGGGCTGGCTTCTCTGGCCCTTCGCATACGTCTGCTGTTTTGCATGTTCCTGTGTGTAAGAATTAAGACCAGGGGAGGGGAGAGAGAAACCCACACAAGCAATGCACTGAGACCACTGAACTGTATGAACATTTCCACTTGCCAGGTACATTTCTTGAAGACTTGCTTGTTTGGGGGTTATGTCTTGTCAGAGTTTAAGTTGCATCTGGAAAAGACTAAAGGCTTCAGTGCCCCCCACCCCCATGCCAGGAAAGAACAAAAAGCATTTTACCTAAAGCACAGCAAAAGGTACTCGGCTTCAATCACAAACATGAATACTTAAAGCTGCAGAACGTCCTCAACACACAGCCTTTATCACTCAGCTGGGTTTTCCTTCAACAATCACTACTCCAAGCATCGGACAAACACAGCTTTAATCATACTCCAGTCGTCTCACAACGCATTCTAATAGCAGCGGTCAGAACAGTACTGCGTTACTTGCCAACAGAACAGACAGACCTGAGGTCAAGACAACCGCATTCTGTGTAGTCTGTAAAAAAAAAAGCTGACAAGTAAGCCCGCCCTCCCCTCCCTAAGACCCAGAGGGGAGAGAGTGCGGAGAACTCACTGCAAGGTCACACACTAGGACAGAAGGCAGAGCCAAGCACTAGATGCAAGTCAAAGTCCTGACCAGCTTCATGAGGGATGGATGAAATGAAGCCTCTGCAAAGGAAAATTCTTAAAAAACCCACATGCCCCACTCGTGTCTCCATAGAGGCCAATATGTGAACATCAGCTAACACTGGGTGAGATGGACAGAAGCAATGAAGTTAACATGCAAACTTTGGGAACAGTATTTTATTGCTCTAAGTTTATAGGCCCCTGGACTGTCTGGAAACAGTGTAGGTGCAGTTACCTGGTTTTCTGATTATCTCCCACCTGTCCTAAGAGGTATTTACTCCTTATTTAGAGGCCCTCTATTGCCATGTGCCTTATTAAATGCTCATCAATTTATGAAGAATAAAATTTGTGTTTCCTGCCTTAAGAGTTACAAGTCCTTCTTCTGCTCAATTCCTGATCTTGTCCATTAAAGTGTTCGCAAAGTCTCTGAAAGATGAGAAGAATCCCCCCAAGATTGCCCAACACTAACCACAAAACAAACAGTACTTTATTTAAATAAGGAGACAGCTGCTTCCTAAAAGCATACATTATCTATTAAATATGTTTTATTTTGAACGATTTAATGGTTTTCTGCACAACATACAACACAACTTTTAAATTTCAAGCAAGATTAACATCTGATTAACAACGCATCTTATCCTATCCTTTCATAGTGTTTTTCAATTATTCAGTGCTAAACAAAAAATTCAATTTTAGTAAGTACTGACCTGGAGCGGCTTGCAGAATTAACTTGCCTGAGTGAGGTTCTATCCCATCATGGAAGCCCACAGGTAAAGTCCTGTCTAACCTTAACCAGGCTGATGGGAATTCCTCACCACCCTGGAGTCCTCGGGGACAGGACCAGGAGGGGGCGTAAGACCGCCACAGCTGATAGACATAAGCACTCAGCCTGACATGCAGTACTGCAGATGCAAGTTACACTTATCTGTAACAGCTGCCTGCTGTTTCCTGCTCCCAGATGGAATGAAGCAACTCTTCAGATAACAAGAGAACCTGTCTGAGGCAAACGAAAGATTGGCAAACAGCACAGCCTCCTCTCCTCTGAATCCACTTGATCCCAACTCCTCTGAATTATTTCAGCTTCCTTTATTCCGGGATTTATGTAGTATTATCATTTTCATTTCATTTATATTCTGCTTTTGTAAAAGCAGTATTTTGAGATGGACATATGATCTTCATTGTATTTCTCAATTCATTATTTAATTTCTCGATTCATTTTTTTTGTGAGTATAAGCTTGATAAGCCGTAACTTTAAAATGGTAGATTCCATTAACTTTAAATTGGTAGCTTTCATTTGCTTTTTTGGCATATGCAGACAATACTTTCATCAGTAGTTAGGATCTCAGGGTTATGCCTTTTCCCCAATGAAGGTATGAAATATAATCTTTTCTGCTTTTACTTATCATTCACCAAGGAGTTGTTCCCTCTCCATCTAGGCCATCATTATTGCCAGGCTGGTTATGACTCGGAAGATGTTATCTGAAAAAAGTCTACAGAAAAAAAAAGGTTTCCCCTCCCTCATCAACAAAGCCCACCCTTTCTTTTAGCAGTTATGATTTACAAATACTTAGGATGCAAACATAAAAAATATACAATTGACAATAATTTTAAAGCATACCTTAACATCTTGTTTTGCAGTCAAAGGAGAAATATTTTCCTACACTAAAGAAACACACTTGCTTATGTACAATTAAAAATAGGGTCTTACTTGATAACACAAAAGCTACCATCAGAAGAAATCCCTTCAGGATCATTAAGCCACTTCCTCTGCTCTGAAGCTCCTATAGCATTAACTTTTATTAAACCACCTGAAAAAAATTCCAAAAGAGAACCAACACACTACCATATCCAAACTTAAGTGTTCAAAAAATTCCCAAGACATTATTTTTGTCAGCCCAGTGGGCTAGACCAACCCCATCCAACACTTTCCTTCCCAGGCCCTACATTTGGAATCCAGTGGATCTTCATGAAACTTCCCAGCTGCTCAATTCAAAAATTGAGGGGAAAACAAAAACTTGAAGATTGGGAGTTACTTGCCAACATGGATGTTGAGATTTCTTAGTTTTTTTTCATCCTAAGTACTTAAGTTCTCTGGCATGAGTTTATCTGAAATCATAAACTAAACAATTACCTAAACCCCACCCTCCCAACCCCCACCATTACAAGCTACTGACAAAGGTTAATTGCCAAAATTTGCCCCTCCCCTTTTAATAAAAGGTTACTTTAAAAGTCACATTATTTGAAAACTTAACTTCAACATTTGGCCTAGTCAAGATCTTCTGAAGTTCTCCTGAGATGACTGAGTGTGAATCAGAGCTGCACTGTGCTGTACCTTCAGCTTCAACTGGGAATACTCTTCCAAGAGAAGCAGCTCCAATCCCTAAGGGCGGTGTTGCCAACAGCATATCGGCCCAATCCTCCTCTACCCCCGTTTGTCAATAGCACTAGAGCATCTGTGGAAAATCTTAGAAAAAAACATTTTGCTCCCCCCACCCCTTTCCCTGTGAAGAACACCCCGAAATACTTCAAATAAAGTTTTAAGGATTACATACTTTTAAAAATCTGATTATGGGGTGGAAAAAAAGAATAACTACCAGCCACTTTTCCAATGCACGCTCCTCCACAGACCTCAAAGTGAGAACTGCTCGTGCTAATTTCTAGAAACTGTAAACCTGTGGTGTTCTGATTATCCTGATTCTGGATTTTCTTTTTTTCTGTTACCTTGAGTCATTTGCCTTTGCGATTCTAGACAGACCTAAGGGAAAAGAACTCAAGACATTTTGCCCCCCCCACACAAAAACTTTCCCCCCATACACGCCCAAACTTGACATTCACAAAACTCAAATGTTTCATTACCCCAAGCTACTAAAAAAATAAAAAATAAATTTAAAAAGCCGCTTACAAACCTTGCCTTAATTTTGTCTCAATTCATGTTTCCCTCAAATTGGTTAAAAGACAAAAACCATAAAACTTGCCATCTACCATTCCTCCGGGCCTTGGAAGTCTGCCCTCAAAAGCTTCAGACAAGATGCATGAGAAAATAAGCCTGAAAAAGAGAAACCTACAACACCCGGAAATCGGCCTACATTCCATAAGCCCTGGCCGCGTAGCACAACTCCCCCATTACCATTATAAAGCAAAGGTTACCAGACTCGTTACCAACACCAGGACGCGGCCGACCTCCCGGACTTGACCACCACTGGCCGCCCGCACGCGGCCTCGCACTGGGCCGCCCGCTGCTCTAGGCTCCGCTATCTAGCCTCCAGCCTCCTCTGCACACGCCTGCTCGCCGCCTCCGCGTGGTCGCCAAGCCGCACGCCGGCGTCAACACCGCACTGGCTGCTGCTCCTTCCCCGGAGCCTCTCCTAGCTGCGCCTCCAGCGCTCCTCCTCCGCGCTAGCTCCTCCAGGCACTGGCTCCCGGCTCCTGGCCTATCTTCGAACGCCGCTGGCGGCTCAGTCCTAGCTTCACCCCGCTCCTGGGCTCCTGTCTGCCGCTCCTGTCTTCCTAGCTCCACTGAATCCACTTCGGGGGCACCTGGTCAGCTGACAAGTAACGCTAGTCCTCGGGGTTAAATCCTCTGAGCTCAGTCCAAACCAAAGCGTTAAGTTGATTATTCTTGATCTCGAATTACTTCAGTTATGAAAGTCCTTTAAATTTTCCGGAGAGAACTAAGCTAATGTATTTAAGCCTTTCAAGTTTTTAGTCTTCCTACCCTTAGTTTTAAAATCACTTCAGTCCTTTTAGAACATTTTTTTAGCCTATTTCCCTTCTAATTTCCGGGTATTCTTCTAAATTTGTCCTGTTCTACAGCAATTTAAGCAACGTCGTCTTCTCAAAGCTAACTCTGCACCACCAGAAATTAAACTCATGGGCTTTTATAATTCTTATTAAATTATTAAAAATTTAATTTCCTCCTTTTTTCCTGTACTATCTTTTAGCTGAAATATTTTTCTTGACAACCTTCTATCTTCTAGTTTTCTAAATTTGTATCTTCTCGTTTATCTTCTACTTTTCTAACTTGTATCTTCTCATTTTCTATCTTCTATTTTTCTACTTAATCTGTCTTCTATTTTTCTATCTTCTATTTTTTACTTCTCACTTTCTATCTTGTTTTTCTACTTAACTTTTATCTTCTCATTTTCTATCTTCTATTTTTCTAAACTTGTATCTTCATTTTCTATCTTCTATTTTTCTACTTATCTGTCTCATTTTTTCTATCTTCTGTTTTTCTACTTAACTTTTATCTTCTCATTTTCTATCTTCTATTTTTCTACTTATCTGTCTCATTTTTTCTATCTTCTGTTTTTCTACTTAACTTTTATCTTCTCATTTTCTATCTTCTATTTTTCTAAACTTGTATCTTCATTTTCTATCTTCTGTTTTCTACTTAATCTGTCTCATTTTCTATCTTGTTTCTACTAAACTTTATCTTCTAATTTTCTAATCTTCTATTTTTCTAAACTTGTATCTTCTCATTTTCTATTTTTCTACTTAATCTGTATCTCATTTTCTATCTTCCATTTTTCTGCTAAAAAATTTTATCTTCTCATTTTCTATTTTCTATTAAATCTGTATCTTCGTTTTCTATCTTCTGGTTTTCTACATTTGTATCTGTGCCCTTAGTTGCTTTGGTTAGTTTGTCTCAATACTTTCTCTTCTGCTTTCTACCTTTTGGACTTAGTTTTTCTGTCTTCTAAAATACGTTTTATCTTCTATTTTTCTGTCTTCTCTAAGCCTTTTTCTTCACCTTCCTGTACACTTCTGTCTTCCAAGTTTTCCATTTCAAATTTCTAATCTTTCTCCAAAATTTTATCTGACTTTTAAATTAACAATTGCCCCATCTTGCGCTAATAATGCCGTAAGAGCAATTTGGCTTCACAGGACAATCTTTCCTGCGTCATGAATTTGAAGGTCTCTCTTAAGTCACCTTCAATTTTCTCTTTTAAATACGGCATTTAATATATAGTTTAACCATCTCCAATTTTCTTTAAATGACAATTTTGTCACCTACGGTTTAATGGTATTTTTAGTTTGCCCTTCCATTTGAGTTTAGGCTTTTGCAATCCTATCAGCCATTTTCTTGAAAATGATTTTTACTTCGTAAAGAAGTTTCATGTTCTGGAAATATTTTTCTTCTCTCTTCCTTTCTGAAACTACTTTTTAGGCAAGCCTTCATTATATTTTCCCTTAAATAAGATCTTTGTTATAAAGGTTAAAATATTAATGCTAAGCAATATCTCAGTAAGCACCTTCGCTATTTACATTTCCTAAATAATATTATTTTCTATCTCTTTTTAATAGAATAGACTTATCTGGTTTCCTCAAGTAGCGCCTCAGCCTCAGCAGTCACCTCTGCGCTCGCTGCCTGAATGCCTGCCGCAGAGCCGGGAGAGGCGTATTTATGGGCGAGGGACAACTCACACTGTTGGCACTCAGTAACCCTCCGCAGCCTTTGTGAGGGAAGCAAAAGTAGTCCCTAGGAAAGGTTAAAAATAGAATCTGGCTTACAAGCTTTTCTAGTTTTTTCCTAACCGTTTATGCAAAATAATCGCAAACCATGTACCCAGAGATATTTGTGACTCATTAGCAAGTAGATTTGAGCTGAACATTTGGGCAAAAACAATGGAAATCACTTTTAGGTCCACCATCAAGCAGCTCACCAAACCTCAGAGCCATCGCTTGGGAATTTTTTAGCAGCTTTGAAAGCACCTCTCCTCGAAGTTCAGTAGGTACTGGTTAGTGCTTTCCTGAAGGCAGGCTAATACGGGTTTTCATTACGTAACAGAGACAGCAGCCATTTTGGCAAAGTGCTGAGGTTTTCCCCAAAACTGCCCACGTCCTGTGAGTTGGTTCTGGGGTTATACCGCGTTCTGATCGCCCTTTTATTTGAGAAATCTGGATTATCTGCTTAACAATCGCACTAAGAGAAGATGTCTGACACAAGACTGCTGTCCCGGCAACAGGGTCGGCGGCCACCAGCGCTCCCGCCCTCGGAGGCACCGTGCGGCTCCGGTTATGTTAACGCTTCCCGCTGCGTGTGCCCGCCTGCAGCTGGGCCCTGGCTCTGGCTGCCCGCTGAGACACCAAACCGAGCCTGCGCTAGCAGTTCCCCAAAGCGGACCTCCCTGTGTCCCTAGGCTTTTCTCTCAAAACCCAAACCCGCTGTCACACTGCGTGTCAGCGCCCCTAAGCCGCCCGAAGAGCGAGGGTCGCCTCCGAAGACGCGGCGACCTTGGCGGCCATGCCGGGCAGCTGGCAGCGCTGCTGAGGAGGCGCTTTTCGGGGCTCGTCTCACAGCCTGTCGCCTCCGGTCTGGCTGCGTTCTTAACACACCGACTTCGCGCTGGAAGGAAGCTTCTAACAGGCCTGCCTCCCTGCAGCTGGGTTTTCTTTTTACCCCCCTCTCCCCCATGTCTCCCCACTGAGCCCGGCTCCGGACGGGGACCTGGCAACCCCGGGGCCTCCCCAGCGAGGCCTGAGGGAGCGGGGACAGTGGCACCGGGCTCCCCTCACAGGCGTCCACGCGGCCACAGTGGCCGCACAGGGAGGGCAAAACCCGGTGAGGCGGCCGGGGCGGGGGCTCAAGGACTTCATTTTCCTCAGATTGTGGAAGCCCCCTCAGCTCCGGCCCCCGCGGGCGGGAAGGCCTGGGCGGCGGGCGAGGCGGGGGAGGGGCGCGGCCCGGCCCCCACCCACGCCGGCCCCGCGCAGGGATACGCGGGCGGTGAGCCGCCGCCTGCCTTTGTGAGGTGTTGGCTTCCGGGCGGGCGTCACCGGTTCCAGCCGGTTCCAGCAGGTTCGAGCAGCCTCGCGGAGCCGGCGGTTGGCGCAGCGCGCCACTGCGCAGGCGCGCCCCGCCCCCAGGGCTCGTGCTCGGCCTGGGAGGGCTGTGGGGGAGGGGAGCGGGGCGCGGGCTTCCTGGCCGCCCCTCCTCCCGGTCCCCCCTTCCGTTTCCAGCCTGGGCCTGCTTTTTCTTCCTTTGTCAGTCATCCATTTAATATCTAAAATGGCACGTCTTTAGGCAGTAAATTCCAAGAGGGGAAGATGGAGGTTAGTGACCCGATATAGGTTAGAATGGCAACTAAATAAAGACAGGGACTGAAACAATTTTGAATAAGAAATACAAGTACTGTAAGAGAGAAACACAGAATTCAAAAGACTACATTATTATAAGTTTAAAACAGTAAGAGAAAATAAACAATTTTGAATAAGAAATACAAGTACTGTGAGAAACACAGAATTCAAAAGACTACATTATTATAAGTTTAAAACAGTAAGAGAAAATAAACAATTTTGAATAAATAAAGACAGGAACTGTATAAAATCAACGCTCTTTTTAAAACCCCTTCGGCTCCTGTAAGTGGCAGTGGTTGTGAAAGGGCTGGGGACCTGGCCTGGGGTCTCTAGCAAGTGAGGGCGCTGCCTCCTGCAGACCCCTCCCCTCCCGCACCCCCAGTGAATCAGGGCTCATGTCAGCAGCTCCTGAGGGACCTGGTTTCATCTTCCCCTCTTTTCTCCTCCCCGCTTCCATCCAGAGTGGAATGTTACTGAGAGGCAGATGGTTCCCTTCAGACACGTCTTGATGTCTGCTCTGGGACTGGAAAATTTTTACAGAAGTTTAGCACTGAAAGAAGGAACACTGAGTCACCTCCTTTTACAAATGGGGATTGGGGAGTCTGGGGAGTGTGTGATTTGCCTAAAATCAGATGCAGCTCATTAGTACTAGAACCTATTCTTGAATCCCAGAATTTAGACTTAATGGTGCCTCCCTCCTCAGCTCCCAGCCCCCTACTCACGGTCTCCCAGGACTTGTCAGCCTCCGGGCCCCTGTTATCTATGGTCTTTGTCCCACTCTGGAGCCCATGAGGTGAACGTTAAGAGCACTAAAGTGCTTAAAATAATGTATAGAATGTCCCTAAACTAGTCATTCCCGTTACAGAATATAGCATTTTTCTCATATTGTGAAAATGGTTGTATATTATTTGATTAATTCTCCTTGGGTTTGAGGAAAGGGAGAATCTGAAAGCAGCTCAGCTAAGAGATGGCTTGCCAAGGCCAGAGAGAAAATTCTAATTTTTCTTTCCTGATTGGTAAATGAAAAATATTTTAGAGATGATATGGACACTAACTCCTGTTTTTACTGTTCAGGCCCAAGCATTGCTTGCCTTCATCTCTCCTGGCTTTTGCTTCACAAAACAGTCTCTACAATATTCCGATTCCTACCTCCCCTCCTTTATATATTGATTTAAACAAGATGGTAAAATCACCATGTTCTTTGATGAGATTAATATGTGCCTTCTCTCAACTCTTCGATTTAAGATCTTTAACTAAATTGCATTTTTTCAAGGCATTTTTCCCCTTGCCTGCATCCATGTTCCAATTAACTTTGGAATGTCTGGTTGATAGCTGGTGCCCTCTCCCCTGGTACTTTGTTATCCTCCTCAGTCTAAAAATCTAGTCTTCCTTTGAGCCTAAAGATACAAATTTAGAGGGCAAATCCATTTTAGCTGATTGTCTCATGTTCCCTTCCCCCACCCTCAAAAAGCCCAGCCTAAAAATAGGAGGTCCTTGGTCCAATCACTCAGGGAGGAACACCAAGGTGACCTTGGGCACTAACCCAAATAACTTCTCAGCAATTTTTCTCGGTGTAGAATGAGATTAGATGACAGAAGTGATCTAATTCTACAAAATGCGGTGAACAAAGCGATGGGAGGAGAACATGGGCGATTTTAGATCCTGGTTTCCCTTCAAGGAGGCAGAGCACCCAAAAGGACTAAAGTAGCAGTAATTTAGAATGAGCACGCAGGTAGCGTTGCCGAGCAGTCTAAGATGCTGGATTTAGAATGAGGGCTCTGCCTAATCCCCAGACTCACACCAAGGCCAGACACCTCCAGAGAATGGCCGAATCCTTCCCTTTAGGGCCAGGCTTCCTCAGAGAGAAGCTTCTGGGGCCCTCTGTATTTGGCTCTGGGGTCCAGAGGCCAGCCACACCTGGATCCCCTCCAGGCCTCTTGTTTGATTTCAATCTCATCCTTGATTTTTTTTCCTAATCCTGCATTACCAGAGACTGTTCTAGAAGGGCAATGGGTGTCGCAAAGAAACAGCTTGCTTGTTTTCTGAAGACTAGGAATTTGGAGTTGCCAGCCCCCTCCTGCCGCCCACCTTCCAGAGCTGATCTCCGGAACAATGACTGCACAAAACCTTCAGCTCCTTCTCTGCAGAGCAGCCAGATCCGGCCGCGGAAAAAACCCAGCGATGACTCAGCTCGCAGCTCCATTATGCGGAAGAGATATCAACAGCAATTAGAAGTGGCTAAAGGAGAAACATCCTTAATCCCGAGCCGTAGTTTGAAGACGCCTGGTCTAGTGAATTAGACAGATAGGTAAACCAATCACAATATCATGTGATCATTGTATTTGTGATGTCTATTATAACAAAGATATCTGCCATGGAAAATAGGTCTGGGGTGGGAGGGATGGAGGCTAGTGCTGCATAGGAAGTAAGGGGTGAGGGGGCATAACCACTGCCCAGAACTGGGAAATGAGAAAGTACGAATTTATCTGTTGTCAGCCGAGGAGCGCCTGACCTCTAGAATATAATTCACAATGACCTGAAAGTTTCATCTTTTAATAGCAAAAACGTTAAAGAGGTTCCATTTTACTCACCAATGTCAGGAGTCAGCTGACACACTGACACAAGCTCGGGCCTGTTGTTAGGCTGGGAAGAGTCCAGAAATAATTCCTGACGTTATTTCTTGTTCTGCCCTAGGGGGTAAAGTTAAGGATTCCTAAATGTGATGGAAAGGTATAGTGTTAGAAATTCCACCCTTAAAAATAACCTCTAACCATGAACACAAACACTGACTGACGTGTGCAAATAGTCATTCTAAAAGCTATATCTGGAAAGAAGAAAGCATCAAAAGTACCTTCTAGCAAAATAAATCACATGGAAGAGAAAAAGGGGGTGGGGGTGGGGCTGGAAGTGGCTGTGTAACCTGGTCTTCCCCCAAAGTGCCGCCAGGCAGAGCAGCCCCTGGCCTCCCCCCACACACACACACACACTGTGTGGAAGAATCCGGGAAACCCTTCCCTCATCTTCCTGAGAAAAGCATCCATCTTCTAAACGCACCTCCCTGAGACTCAGCGGGGTTCTGTGCGATAGACCCGCCTCTGGGGTGGGGACAAAGGTCTCTTGAAAGAGCAGTTCCCCACCCCCAGCCCCAGAGCTCCATGCTGCTAGTTCCCTTTAGTTTATTCCCCACATAACGTGTTTGGTGCTGGGCCCTGCAGCCTGCTCTGTGGATCTTTCTAGAAGGCCTGGGTGTGGTGGTGCAGCGGCAGCACTGTGAGCTGTGGGAGGACAGCGGCAGCGGCGGCCAGAGTATGGCTCTCAGAGGAGCAGCCTTAGCCCCCTCCCAGCAGAGACTTACTGACCTCCTCTCCCGGCAGAGCACAGAGAGTGAGGCTTCCCTTGGCCTCCCATTGCCCCTGTGTGTCTGCAGGACAGTGAACCCAGCACAGCTTTCTGTTCTGACAGCTAAGAGCACTGTGCCTGACCTCTTTTCAGTTCTCTCAGCCCCCTGGGAGGGGGGTGCTGCTGTCATCCCCTTAGAGGGCTGAGGAAACGGAGGCCTAGGCCTGTCCTGGTATCTTAGTTCTTGGCGCACAATAGAAGCGCCACACATGTCTACTGAGTGGTGGATAAATTGGAACAGTATGTCTGGAGATGAGAAAGCCAAGCAGAACCGTGGAGAGAGCCTGGTGACAGATGCCCAGTAGGCGCAGCGTGACTGAGCCACCAAAAGCCAGCGCGGAAGGGGCTGTGAGAGAACCGGGTCCCCCTCCTGAATGTCCTACAGAGACACTGGCCCCAGTAGCTCAGTGGTAAGGGCGGTATCAGCAGGTTGTTGAGCTGTCTAAGGCCTGGGGAATTGTGCTGAGTGTTGCTAGTAAGGAAGAAGGAAGTGATGAGACCATGTGATGTGACTGTACAGGAACAAGGTGAGATTTTTTTAAAATATATTTTATTGATTCTTTACAGAGAGAAAGGGAGAAAGATAGCTAGAAACGTCGATGAGAGAGAAACATCAATCAGCTGCCTCTTGCACACCCCCTACCAGGGATGTGCCCACAACCAAGGTACATGCCCTTGACCGGAATCGAACCTGGGACCTTTCAGTCTGCAGACCGACGCTCTCCAGGCATCTTCAAACTACGGCCCGCGGGCCACATGCGGCCCGCAGAGGAGTCTGATCCGGCCCGCCAGGTTTTTTGAGCAGTGAGCGAAGCCGAGGTGTTACAGTAGGAATTAGTAGTTCATATAGTCCGGCCCTCCAGCTCTCTGAGGGACCGTGATCTGGCCCCCACTTTAAAAAGTTTGAGGACCCCTGCATCCACTGAGCCAAACAGGTTTCAGCGGGACAAGGTGAGATTTGACATGAACGCGCTGCCATCAGGATGGAGTGACTGCATGGAGCGGGGACTGTGTAAGAAAGGGGAACTGCTTCCCTCTCTGAAGGAAGAATCTAGAAAGACTGTGATCCGAAAGGGCAGGAGAGAAAACCCAAGGCCGCCTCAGGGCTCCATGGAGCTCCGGGTGGGCATTCGCCCTGGAGCTGAGGGGAGCGAGGGGAAGGCTCAGGCCTGCTGTCGTTCCCTGTGTGACTCACTGCGGGAGGCGTGTGTCCAGCCCTCACTGTGCTGGGCCTCTGAGGCCTGCTGAGTGGACCCTCAGAAATAGCCCGAGGAATAGGGAGGCTTCCCAGTGAGTCATGTTTATCCCTGCCTGCGATCTGCTCTGTCACCCACTTTGAGGTCCCCGGCAGATGTTTGTGTTAGCATCACAGACGCACTGCACACCCAGCAAGAAGCTCGTTAAACATTTCACATCTTCCGTGTGTGTTCATTCTTTCTCAACACAACTGTGGCCCACACCCCACAGAAACAAGTCTTGTGGAACAAGGGGACAGAGGTCACCCAGCTCCAGGAACTTTGCCAATCATGTATTTCTCAACACATGCCAGGTAAAAACAAGCCCATGGCATTATGGGTCCTTCCAGGGGCTGAGGTCATCGGAGAGCTGCACAGTGATGGGTGGAGTGGGTCTTATAGCTCCTTAAAGTGAGGGGAAGCAGGAAGGGACACTAAAGTGAGGTCTACCAGGGCTTGAACTTCCTAGAGAGGGGTTTGAACTCTACTCTTTGGGCAGAGGAGGGCTCCTGAGCTGGGCGGGGCCCTGGCTTTGGGAAATACCGTGGCTGCTGTTAACAAGGTGGCAGAGCGGTGGGCACTGGAGTCCATTCTTTCAGTCCAGGCAGGCCAGAGGCCATGGAGGCCTGGATTGGGGTGGGTGGTGGCCATGGGACCAGGGACAGGGCACAGATATAGAAAATCTGCCTGAGGCTCTCAGCTTCCCGCACTGCTCTCTGCAGCACCCTGGCGTCCCCAGAATCATGTTCTTCACTCTTGATGACACATCTGCTTGGAATATACCTCCCTGCTCTTCAGCCTACGGCACTCCTCTGCAAGGGCCTCTCGGGCCAGCATACCCAGTCACCCAGCTTCATCAGCCCTCAGTTATCTCACCCTGATCTCAGCACAGCCTCTAATTCCTGGGTGACGCTGTGTTGTTAGCATGTCTCCTGGCTCCTCTGAAGGTCAGTGGGAATGCGAGGTTTGCAGCCAGGTTGGTGGAGGATGAGGTGCCACTGCTGGAGCCTGAAAGTGGACGGAGAAACCTCAGGCTCGCTCAAGCCTAACGTGGGAGAGGTGGTCTGTATCCACCTCACTGAGGGAGACACACACACACACACACACACACACACACTGCCCCCCAGCTGTGGACAAAGCACGCAGACACCATAGAGATGCCATTTTGTCCTGTTTGGTAACCTCACTTTATTGCACTAAGGCCGGGGCTCCATCTGGCCCCACCCCAGCTGTTGCTTCGGCGGGAGAACCTCACTGGAGGTGGGCGGGGCTGGGATCCTGGGCGAGGAGAGGGGGTTGGGGAGGGGGAGCGCTCTCGGTGTCATCCCAGCTTCCCTCTCACAGTCACTTCTTCCCCTTGGGAGCTGTGAGAAATGAATATAGAAAATGCTCCAAGAGAGCGGAGCGGAAGTGGCACTCCCCGTTAGCTGCCTCTGGGCTTGCTCTGGGCCCCCACCGGAACTGCCCGGCTTCAGAGCCCTGACCGGATGGTGGGAGCTGCCGTTCCTCCCTTTGCCTTCCCCGGAGAGGAATTCTGGGCCCTGTCGGATGGGGTGACAATTCCAGTTTCCAGGTGGCACAGTGCCCTGGAAGCTCTGACCACCATCCGTGGCTGTCGGGGTCGCTGGGGGAGCCTCGCCTCTCCAGCCTGCAGCCCACCCAAGCACAAAGCCTTTGTGCTGGGAGGAAGGAGGAGCTGAGAACAGCGCTGGGAAAAGAACTGGGGTGGAAATTTCCATGGCCGTTCTGCTTCAGCAAAGACTTCAGCTGAGACCTTTTGGCCCGGGCAGAGACCAGTAAGCTACAGACCATCCAAGTCACACTGAGTCCCCTTCCTCATTGTCCAGATGCTTTTCATTTACTGTCCCACCCTGAGCCAGGGCCGTAAAGCTCAACCAGTTGTGTTCCTCTGTCCCCTCTTTCCAGCCCTGCTTGCTCTCAGAGCCCTAGTCCACAGGATTCGGTGACCTGGTTCCTGAGCCCCGCCCGTCAGGAACCAGGTCAGAGTCCTTTCTGGCTGCAACAGGCTGCTCAATGGCCGGTCCTTCCTGCAGACTCCTGTGGCCTCTGGGGTCCAGTGACCTCAGCAGCACTCCTGTGATCACACCTGCATCAGTGACTCATCTGCTGTGACCTTAAGCTGCGGCACATGACTTCTGTTCTGTGTCATTGTCACTAAACATCCTTGAAAACAGAGTTGGGGTCTTCCTATTGCCCTGCCTCAGCTCAGAGTAGCTCTGCACACTGCCCAGCCAGCACCGGGAACTTGCTCCTGGGGCTGGTGGGGACTCAGAGGCTGGCCTCACCCCACGCTCCAGCTGCTGGTTCCTGGATGGCCACCCAGCACTTCCCCCACAGCACTGTTTGTAGGCCTGACTCCCTCCCTGTCCCCAGCCAGAATCCAGCCAGCCAGTTCTGCAGGATGAAACAAGGACGGGTTGGGCTGGGCTGGCCTTCCCACCAGCCCTCAGCCCCATGTCCTTCCTCGCAGCCTCAAAGTCACCCTCCTTGTTTGGCGAAGCCTTCCTTCAGCTCCCCGAAAACCCTGGCTCTCGCCCTCCTCTGCACTCCTCCCCCACCTCATCTGGGCCTGTACACAGCACGCATTAGACGCCATCATGGAGAGAATGTCAACACTCCTCCACGCCTGCTTCCTCATGCTGGCTCTCTGTGGCACAGGCAAGTTGCCTAACCTTTGAGTCAAGTTTATTCCTCAGTGAGAGAGAAATGACCTATGCCCTACTCTCTTGTCAGGGGTGTGAGGCTGTCGGGAGCTCGGTTCAGTGCCAGGCTGTCACTACCAACCTGGACTACCTTCCTCCCCTCCAGCACCGAGCACAGGGCAGAGCGTGCGCCCCCTCCCAGGCCCTGGGTTTGCCTGGGCAGGCACCGCTGGGGAAAGGGTTAAACACTGCAGTGACCTCATCCCGGCCCCTCAAGCAGGAAGCAGGCAGAGAAGGTAACAAAATCAGGCTGAAGGCTGGTGGAATTTTCCAGTCCTCATAAACAGGACCAGTCTGAGTTGCTAAGGGAGATCACCATGGAAACGGTCACGTGTGCTGGCCTTCTTGTTATTCCAACCTGGCTTGGGGCCGATGACTCAGGCTCCAGGCCTCTGATTGGCTGCCGCCATGCTCTTGCCACTGAAATCCAGCAGGAGATTGGCCCATGGCAGTAGCTGGGCTCGCGTTAGGCCTGCCCCTCCCCCATCTGGAGCCTGCTGGAAGCCGCTGTTTGAGCCCCGAAGACAGATAGGCTGCCAAAGATGTTGCCATAGCAACTGCCTTCCTTTCTGCCCTACTTGGAGTTAACAGTTAACTTCTTTGTAGTTGAAGGACTTTTCCAAAGGCAGAGAGGGTGTCGGCCATTTTACACGAACCTGACTTCATTCTTTCGAAGAGGACAGCCCTCGGCTTCCTGAGAGCCTCCACTTAACAGGCTGGTACCAGTCCATCCTGGGGCCTTGGCGTCCTCTGTGAGATGAAATGCAGGGTGGGGCAAATGTAGATTTACAGTTGTTCATATGGAAAGTAATACAATAACCCAAAATAATCAAAGGCTAATATGCAAACCGACGGAACAGTGGAACAACCAGTCACTATGATGCACACTGATCACCAGGGGGCAGACACTCCCACAAGGGGAGTGCCGCTCAGCCAGAAGCCCTGAGCTGGGCTCACTGCTGGCAAGCACAACAGCGGTGGCCGGAGCCTCTCCCACCTAGCAGCAGCGCTAAGGGTGTCGGACTGCCGGCTTAGGCCTGCTCCCCAAACCAGCAGTCCGACATCTCCCCAGGGCTCCTGGACTGCGATGGGGCACAAACGGGGCTGAGGGACCCCCAGGAGCACACAAATTTCATACACCAGGCCTCTAGTTAATAAATAATAACACAAGAATAAACTCTGGTCCTGCTGGCATGGCTCAGTGGTTGAGCATCAGCCTATGAACCAGGAGGTCATGGTTTGATTGCTGGTCACGGCACATGCCCAGGTTGTGGGCTGGATCCCCAGGGGGTCTTGCAGGAGGCAGCCCATCAATGATTCTCATTATTGATGTTTCTCTCTCTCCCTCTCCCTTCCTCTCTGAAATAAAATATATATATATTTTAAAGGTATAAACTCTGTGTTTCATGTACTTACAACTATAAACCTACTGTTAGGTCTGATAAAAAAAATGGATCAGTTGAATCCATACCCCCTCCCCTGAGCACTGACCTTTAGGCCACTTTACAACCGACATTCCCTTTTTGCTTAGTCACTTGTTAGACCACATTCCACTTGCTAAGACCATTATCTTTCCCCTCAGGACCCGCCCAAGAGAATTCTCTGCCCAGAAAAAGCCCACCTAGAGTCTTTTATTATTTTTAAAAATATATTTTATTGATTTTTTTTACAGAGAGGAAAGGAGAAGGATACTCAGAAATATCGATGAGAGAGAAACATTGATCAGCTGCCTCCGGGGATGTATCCACAACCAAGGTACATGCTCCGACCGGAATCAAGCCTGGGACCTTTCAGTCCACTGACCAACGCTCCATCCATTGAGCCACACCGGTTAGGGCCCACCTAGAGTCTTTTAAACCTCTGACTCTGACTCCCCAGTCCCTGGATGCTGATGCCATTTGGGGGCTCAGCCCATCTGGTTTTCCAGATGACCTAATAAATTCATAACTGTTTACCCCTTTTGGCCTTGTTTTCTTTTAAAAATATATGTTTTTTAATTAATTTCAGAGAGGAAAAGAGAAACATCAATGATAAGAGAGAAAACTTGATCAGCTGCCTCTGGCACACCCCACACTGGGGATGGAGCCCTCAACCTGGTAACCGTGACCTCCTGGTTCCTAGGGCAACCCCAACCACTGAGCCACGCTGGCTGGGCTATTTCCTTTTTATTTATTTATTTAACAAGAATATTTTATGGATGGTGTTGAAAACATCGTTTAAAAATAAATTAGTAATGTAATCCAAAAAGCTGGGAGCCATACTGCTCTGAAGGGAACTATTATATGTGGTTCTAGGCCTCAGGCCTGAGCCTAGCCAGAGCCCAGAAAATGGCTGATCCGCCCTGCGAGCTGCGGCTCTTCCTGGCTCCTCCGCTGAGGCAGCAACTCACCGTGAACAACGCCTTCAGCAGGAGAGCTGCTGCCGTCACCACCACACATCCCTGTGGGAGAGATTTCTTTCCAGCTGCCAGCAAAACGTTTGCTTTTCCTGAGAAATGAAGATACTTTTCCTTATGGGCAAGGTAAATCATGTACCAGATTCTGCTCCCTTTTTCTTTGGTTCCCGGGAAGCTCAAAGCCATAGGAGGCACAACTTTGGTGGTAATGTAGGATTCAATGAATTTTTCTTATTCTATGGCCTTTTAGCTATTATTTTTGTTCTTTTTTGAAAATTTTCTTTTCTTCTCATTGGTTCTAGAGAGAGAGGAAGGATGCCTCCCTTATGTGAACCTGAAACGCAGGTATGTGCCCAGACCAGGAATCAAACTGGCAGCCCCTTGGTACATAGGATGACACTCAACCACCGGAGGCACTCCAGCTGGCTCACTGCATGCTTAAAAGCCGACTCCAATCCTTTGTGTAAAAGGTTCATAGGAAGAGATAAATTAAAAAAATTAGTAGAACAGGGACAGGGCTTCCTATCTTATAGTTTCAACTTTTTTTCCACTGTTAAAATTCAATTTTATTAATCTAGTTTCAATTCTTTATATGATATGGAACAGACCTGCATTCATTCAACAAATACCCTCCTTGCGAGGCAAAGCTAGTGACAATAAGGTTTCTGCCTTCCTGGAGCTGACATTTTCGTGGGGGAGTCAGGCAACCATTCTGGTGTCTGGAGATATCTGGAGAAAGGAAGGTGGCGGTGGGACAGAGAGAAGGAGAGGAGGAGACCCCTCTAGACAGGGTGGGAAGGGAAGCTGAGTCCGAGGATGAGCAGGAACCAGCTTTGAGGAGAGATGGGTGAATCTGGACAAAGGGAAAAGCAGGGTGGACAGGCAGGGTCGGGATCACCTCTGGGGGAAGGGCTGCGCCCCAGGCCAGCAGGCGGTTCCTCCCCTCCGCCCGGCAGGAAGCTTCCAGTAACAGGCCGCCTGGCCTTGGCCTGGGAGTGTGAAATAGGCAACTGTGGTCACTGCCCGCAGATGCCTGTGCTGAAATCCATGCCTACAACCTTCTTCGTGGGCGGAGCCCAAACCTTCTGACCTCCCACTTACCCTCAGACGGTAGCTACCCTGCCCTGGCTTCCTGCACCCCTGAACTCGGTCCACCTGCTCTGGGCTGTGCCAAGGGGCAGGGCCAGGTTTACATGGACCAGCACAGCCCAGTGGAGCCCCCCTAGTTCCCACTTGCCTCCGGAGAGCAGAGCTGGGTGCTGGGGAGGAGGGGGTGCTGTTCAGGCTCAGGATTCAGCTTTCACTGGGTGCTGGTGCATCAGTCATCACCAAACACCTAGGTCAAGTCCAAACCAGAGGGGCTCCACCTTCTCCAGTTTGTTGTTTATTTTTTTTATAGCCAAGATAGGAATGTGGGAGAAACCAAGGAGCTGATGGATGGCCACTTGTCTGGTGTCCCATCTTAGGGGCCTAGAGGAGCCTTCCATCCCAGATGTGTGAGGTCAGTCAGAATCACCTCAAGTGGCGATTGACTTCCTGCTTAACCACTCGAACCCCAGACCCCCTCCCTGCCCCCCTCCCCCCGAGCCGCGGTCCAGCCCACGCCCTCGGGTACTGGAGGCTGCGGATACCAACCCTGGCCCCAGACCGGAAGGCCAGGCTGGCCAGGCGCCTCCCTCGTGCAGCTCCGGCTGGAGAAGGGGGCGGGGAGGGCGGCCTGGGCTGATGCAGCCGCCGCCAGAGCTCCGGGAGGCGAGGCAGGGCCGCCATCAGAGCCCCGCCTGCGCCCCGAGCAAGCGGGGGAGAAGGGGCGCGGAGAAGGGGCGCGGGCCTTAACAAGGATTCCCATGGAGGACGAGTGGCCTGTCCAGCTCCCGGCCCTGGGCGGTTCCCCAGCCTCAATGCTCTTTCACGGAAAGTGCCAGGCCTGTGCCAGGGGGGTTCACACGCGTTGGTTCCTGGGTGTGTGTGTGGGGGGTGAGGGCAGAGGGGGGAGGGGGGAGCTGGTGGACACTCCCAGAGGAGGCATTCCAGGAGGGGTCCGAGTTCACCAGGGACAGAAGGGGGTGCAGAGGGCAATCTGGGCGCAGGGAACTGTGTGCACACAGAAGGGTGTGCGAGCGCCCCCTGTCGGAACAGGCAGACGGTGCGCAGAGGGCACTGGCTGGGATGTGAAGGGCTTGATGCCAGGCGCCAATGGTTGGGATCCAGGGAGTTGGGGGAGGGTGAAGGGGGGGGGACGGACCACGCGTGAGAGGCCAGCCCCAGCTGAGGCCCAGCGCGGCTGGAAGTGGTTTTGGAGGCGGACAGAGGGCTGCATGGATGACCTTTCTAAGACCCACATTCCCAGCTCCACCTCAGGCACAGAGTGGGAACCATGCCAGGTCCCCAGAGGTCAAGAGGCCTTATCCGTACACCAGGATGGCCAAAGGCCGCTCTGGGCATGTGCCTAAACGGGATGTCCCAGGACTCTGAGCCTGGGGACCATAATCAGGCCAAGATGCCAGGAGTGGGGGCAAGGACACAGTACAGTGTGCCCTCAGTAGCCAATGGGATTGATGTAACTGCTGGCAGGAAGCCTTCTTTGTCTAAATGGGGTAAAAAGTAGGTGACTGACCAGCTTGTCGGATGGGGTGTGTAAAGAAGTCTGCCTCTTGCATACCCCCAATACTCAATTGAAGCTGGGACCCTTTGGTCCACAGATGGACACTCTATCCACTCTTTCAGTCTGCAGGCCGATGCTCTATCCACTAAGCCAAACCAGTGGATATCTAATATCTTATATGTATTGCAGTATGCAGGATCCATATACTCATTTATATACACATCATATATTACACAATATGTTTGTATATGTATATATATAAATACCACACAAATATACATATATTTATACACCTATATATTCAACCTATTTGATATACGAGTATATATGAAAATGTCTTATCGCCCTGACCAGTTTGGCTCAATGGATAGAGCGTCGGCCTGTGGACTGAAAGGTCCCAGGTTCTATTCCGGTCAAGGGCATGTACCTTGGTTGCCAACACATCCCCAGTGGGGGAAGAGGGAGGTGCAGGAGGCAGCTGATCAATGTTTCTCTCTCATTGATGTTTCTAACTCTCTATTCCTCTTCCTCTCAGTAAAAAATCAATAAATATATTTTTTAAAATGTCTTATCACTTTAATGGTTGGGGGATTGTTTTCATAAAAAAATATACTGAAGATATTCTTGCAACTTGGTTTCTCACATTAAAAAATAGGGCTGGAGATCTATTTTGGTATGTGAGACCTATCTTATTTTTTTTAACCACTAATACAGCAACACAAGACATAAAATATGTAGAAATAAATTTGAGAAATGTGTAAGGTTCTATGTAGAAATTTATGAAATATTTTGGTATTTTATAACAAATATTTAAAACAAACATTGTGATATTTAAACCTGTTATGCTGCTATATTTTATGAACAATAATGAATGTAGAAAACAAAAAGTACAAACACCCCTCACCCCCACCCCCAAGGCAACAGCACTGCGTCTCCCCAGGCTTCTCCTCTTCCTCTGTAAGGTATTTCCGGAACTTGCTTTGGGGCTGAGTCAGAGCTGAACACGTCTATAAACAGCTGTGCCACGGCTTGGGCTGTGCCCCCGGCACTGGGAGCCTGCGTCAGGGAGCCGGTCATGAGCGGGGGGAGGCTTCATGAGGGGGTGGGACTCCAGTTGGGCCCGGGAGGATGAGTTGGTGAATAAATTGGGCAGAACATTCCAGACAGGGGCTTGTTCTGGAGGTGGGAGAATAATTTCCACACGGCAGGTCTCTGACAAGGTGAGACGGAGGGCCCACAGAGAGGTGTGCTGCAGACGAGGCCCTGGCCAGTGTCCTGGTTCAAGCCTTATGGAGAGCCAGGCTAGAAGCCTATGTCCATAGCCAGGCCCAGAAACAGGAGGGTCCAGGCTGTGACCCTGCACTGCTCTGAGTGGGGCCACAAAGGAACGCTTCCCTGCAAAAATGAAAAGTCTGTACCCCTAAGGGGCTTTCCAGAATGTCAAAGCTGGGAACATGCTTGGTGCAGGAAGGGGAAGTCCTCATGCCCCCCCAGGCAAGGCCGGGCATTGCCTAGAGGTGTTGCCCAGAGCTCCTCGGGCCCCACCGGAAGTCAGTGGGAGCTGGTAGGAGGCCTGGCCTCCTGTGTCTCTCATTTCATTAGTTGGCAAATGAATGTGTTTTGAGTCATAGACCTTTCTGACCCAGGGAGTTGCTTGGAGGAGCACACTGCCCCCTGAGGAGCTGAAGCCTGTGGTGCAGCCAGCAGTGTGGGCAGGGGGACACCTGCTCCCCACAGGGGGCAAAACCGTCCCCCGCTCAGCCTCTCCGTAGCCCTGGGAAACAGGCACAGGGACAGCCAGGCCAGGCTCCAGGTCCCCAGTGAGGAAGTAAAGATAGCTGGTCTAGATTTTCGGTTTCTTGCTCCTCAGTGTCAGGCCAGGTCTATGTCTGGTTTTTTATTTTTTTACCTTCAAGAGACAGGCCCAAGCCCAGCCAGTTGGCTCAGTGGTTGAGTTTCGACCTATGAACCAGGAGATCATGTTCAATTCCCATCAGGGCATGCCTGGTTGTGGGTTAGATCCCCAATGTAGGGCATGCAAGAGGCAGCTGAGCAATGATTCTCTCTCCATTGATGTTTCTATCTCTCTCACACTCTCCCTTACTCTCTGAAATCAATAAAAATATATTTAAAAATTAAATAAAATAAAAAAGAGATAGACCCAAATCCCATTATGACTACTGGAGTCCACTAGCTCAGGCGTGTCAGCATGGCATGCAAGGTCAAAGTCTAGGTCTACCAGACCTCCTATTTCACCTGAAACCCCCATCCTAACTCAAAAGGGAGTATTTATTGTATCATTTAACTTCAAAACACAGAGGTGGTCTAGGCCTCTGGCCGAGGTGGCCCCGTGCGCACCACATCTCTCCCTCCACCTTGAAGCTCGGCTACCTTCTGCCTTCTTTTCAGACTGGCCTTGTCACATCACCTGGAGAACTGGTTTTTATTGTATACTAGAGGCCTGGAGCACACGTTCGTGCACAGGTGGGGTCTAGCTGGCTCACGCTTATCAGGACTGATCAGGCTGGGCTGGCTGGGAGGAGGGGGAGAATGGTTGGTGGGCTGGCCTTGTCCCTGATCAGGATGGGGGAGGTGATCTGGGGTGGGGTCAGCTGAGGGGAGGGGCTGCAGGCCCCAGCCCCTGGTTGAACTTCGGTTGAACTCCCAGTGGAACTCCTGGTAAAGGGGACAATTTGCATAGTAGCCTTTTATTATGGAGGCTAGTAAACAGGAAATGCTTGTTAAACTGGTTTAACAAGTATTAAAAATGGACAGTTTACTGTGATTTATTCATGTATGGGATGCTACAACCTGGAAGGGACTACAGGGCTTCACAGGAGGTCCTGGAGGTATTTCAGGGTTAGCCAAATACTAGATTCATCAGACCATCACGAAACTGCAAGGCCCATGTCAAGGTCAAAGCAAAACAGACCAGGCTAAAATAAATGCAAAGAGGACAGTCAAGGGTTCAGAGGACAAGGAAAGAGATAGCTGTAGGAGCCTGGTGTGGAAGGTCAGTGAGAGTTCAGGAAACTGAAGTGGGAGAGAAGGCCACGCTTAGCCTCAACTCAAAGATGAGGACAGGATGGCCCGGACTCATTTCCCATGCTCCGTACCTGGGGGCTTACAGCACATGGGCCAGTTTGTGGCTAGCGGGGCCTGCTTTCTGCAGCTCGTGCTCGCTCATGTGCCTCATATTTGCATGGTGTCTCTGGTTCTAGTGCTTTTCCATTTTCCGGCCGAGCTCTGCTGAGCTCTCCCCGTGTTCCCGGATCCTTCTGGCCCCATCTGCTATTGGAAGAGGCCACGAGCTGGGTGTTTTCAATTAGAGACTCGACATATTTTATGGCCTCCTGTGGGGCCCTGGAGCATGCACGCCTGCACTGGGTCTGCTTCCTGGTCACAGGACAGCTGCCTTGGCCAGGAATTAATTTCTCCCCCATCATCAACCTTATAAAAAGATGACATCATGTGAGGTCCTGCTGTACATTGGTTTTTCCTTATACAGTCAATTCTCTTCTAAAGTGTCCCGACCCGCGGGACAACAACGGGGGGCACGCAGGAACCACCTAAGAGAATGAATCAAACAAAAACAAGGAACACGGAAAGAATGGAGGCAAGACAAGGTTCTGATCAAGCCTCCGTTTTATTCTCTGAAATGGCTGTATTTATACAGCAGAGACAAAGGGGGGCAGGGCCGCCCATGCAGGGGGGTCTTTGGTATGGCAACACAGGATTGACTAATTGCCAGAGGCGGTGTGACATTCCAAGGTGCAATATTCCAAGGCTGGGCTATCTAGGGGGGAGGGTCAGGAAGGGGAAGAGGCAGGAAGACAGGAGATGCTAAGCCCCAGGTTAATCTTATCCTCTGGCCAAGCCCTCAGGGCACCGCATAACTTCTGCTAGAAGGAACTTAATTCTATTTCCTTAAGACTGCGTTGCTTGCCTCAACTCTGCTAGCTCCCAACACTAAAGTCTTTTAGCATATGGTTGTCATTTCTGGTATTCTTTACTCCTTTTGTCTATCCACATTTCCAACTTGTGTAGTTTCCCTTCCATCTGAAGGACTTCCTTTAACAGTCATTGTAGTGTGGCTCTGCCGGAGATAACATTCTTTAGCATCTATATGTCTGAAAAAGTCTTTGTTTTTGAAATACACTTTGCTGTACACAGAATAGCAGCTTGACAGTTTTTTTCTACCAGTACTATAAAGAATCACAGGGGGTCAGGCAAAAACTCAGAAGGGTTTTGTCCAGGTAAAAGGCAAAATGTGCCCGAGATTAAAATCTGCCCTGCTCTCACCAAAGAAAGCTGAAAAGCAAGATCCAAAAAGAACTAACTGTTTCCAAGTTACACAATTGCATCCCAGAACACTGTCTTCTGACTTGCATTGCTTCCAATGAGAAATATGCTGTTGTCCTTATCTCTAATCATTTTTATGTAACTGACCTTTTTTCTTTGGCTGCTTTTCCACTCTGGCTGGTGGGGTCCCAGTCCTATGTGATCTCTGGGAATGCTCCCTGCTGATCCCTCCTGGTGGCTCTTTTCATGGCCTTGGGTAATTTCCATGCACTCACGTACTGATCTGAACTCCCCTGAAGACCCAGCCAGGGGAGACCCTCTGCAGATCCTGGAAGTTGTTGCCTGCTTCTCTGCACTGTGAGCGTTAGTCCCTCTGCCTGGGTTCCCCTCACTGTGCCTGTGCCTGGGATATTTTCTCCAGACAGTAAGCTGGGAGAACCCTAGGGCTCACCTTGTTTTTTTCCTGCCTCTTAAGCTTCAGTCTTTTAGCGACCAATGACCAACATCTTAAGAACTGCTGTTATATTTTTTCTGGTTTTCTAGTTGTTTGAGGTGGCATGGCAAATCCTGTCCCTATTGTCCCATTTTGCTGGCAGTGGAAATTTAATGTGTTTCATGTATAGTTCCATACAATAAATGAAGCAGTAAATGAGCCTTGGCCAGGTAGCTCAGTTGGTTAGAGGATTGTCCTGATGGGCCAAGGCTGCAGGTTCAATCCCCAGTCAGGACACAAGAATCAATTAATAAATTGTAAATAAGTAGAGATTTCTCTCTCAAATCAATAACAATAATATTTAGCCCTAGCTAGTTTGGCTCAGTGGATAGAGCGTTGGCCTGTGGACTGAAGGGTCCCAGGTTCAATTCGGTCAAAGGCACATGCTCAGGTTTCGGGTTCAACCCTCAGCAGGGGACATGCAGGAAGCAGGCGATTAATGATTCTCTCTCATCACTGATGTTTCCATCTCTCCCTATTCCTTCCTTTCTAAAATCAATTAAAATATTTTTTAAAATAATAATATTTATATGGTTTAATAGTGAGATTTGAGAATACATTCCAATCTCCTCTTTCAGGATATATAATGTTAATGTCTTCTCTCTTTATAGTTCAAAATGGACTCATGACTTTTCAGATTTATTATGTCAGCTGATTTTGGCCAATTTTTAAAAAATATATATTTTATTGATTTTTTACAGAGAGGAAGGGAGAGAGATAGAGAGCTAGAAACGTCCATGAGAGAGAAACATCGACCAGCTGCCTCCTGCACACCCCTCATCGGGGATGTGCCCGCAACCAATGTACATGCCCTTGACCGGAATCGAACCCGGGACCACTCAGTCCACAGACTGACGGCTCTACTACTGAGCCAAACTGGCTTCAGCCTTGGCCAATTTTTGATGCTTAAATATTCTGTTTGGTCAGTGGGAGCCCTTCTTTTTTTTTTTTTTTTTTTTTTTTTTTAGCAGATTTTGCTCACAATGCCTGAATTTTCATATTCTTTTTAAAAAATATATATTTATTGATTTTTTACAGAGAAGAAGAGAGAGGGATAGAGAGTTAGAAACATCGATCAGCTGCCTCTTGCACATTCCCTACTGGGGATGTGCCCGCAACCAAGGTACATGCCCTTGACCAGAATCGAACCCGGCACCTTTCAGTCTGCAGGCCGACGCTCTATCCACTGAGCCAAACCAGTTTCAGCGAGAGCCCCTCTTATTATAGCCTCCATTATTTCAACTTGATGCTATTTATCTTTCAAATTTCCCTTCCTTACTGGCATGCTAAGATTTTCCAGGCTCACCTTGTTCCAGGCCTCCAGTCCTTGTGAAGTCAAAGCGTGTGGTAATAGGACCATGGACTTGAAAACCTTGAGACAAGGCCTTTGTTACTTCCTTAAGATCTGTATGCAGACTTACCATGAGGCCAACAATAGCTCAAGCCTGATGATAAATGGAAACCGACATTGGCTTTGAGGACCATAGCAAATTCTAGAGCTTTCCAAAGAGAGCAGCCACTTCTCAGCTATGGCAGACGGTTGGTATGTGGGAACACAGGCCCATTGTCCCCAGATCGCCTCAATTAGAAAAATTATTTTTAGTTGATTTTTTAGAGAGGAAGGGAGAGGGGGAGGGAGGGAGGGAGGGAGGGAGGGAGGGAGGGAGAGAGAGAGAGAGAGAGAGAGAGAGAGAGAGAGAGAGACATCAATGAGAGAAATGCCTCCTATTAGGGTTTGAATCTTAATCCCGACATGTGCCCTGACTGGGAATCAAACCAGAACCTCTTGGTTCCTAGGTCAAAGTTCAATCACTGAACCACACCAGCTCCACTCTCTCCAATGTCTGAAGCAAAACCACACATTGAATTTTAACATAAAATCAGCTGACTTTCGGATATTGTAAGTTAAATTTAAAAAGGTTAGACTCTGTGAAAGGCAAATAAATAAGTCTACCGGTCATGAATTGCACCATTTGGGGCATCTGTAGCCCCACTCACCTCCTAGCATGCGGCCAACTTCTTCCGGGGTCGTTAGGCCTCTACCTGACACTGGCCCAAGGTGGCTTCATCCTTAGGGAGAACCCGCCGGAAGCCCGACCTTGGCTTTGGTGCGAGGCCCTCCAGGGAGGCTACGGGGCCTGGGGAGGAGAGGGAGAGACTCGGGCTCTGTGAGGAGCCACGGGCCCGGCAGAGGGCGGTGCGTGAGGGACGCTCAGATCACTCTATGGCCTTGACCTTGATGGGGAGCGGCCTCCAGGCCAGTCACTTCAGGCAGCTCCGGGCGCGGCCAAAAGCTGCATGGCGCCACTTGGGGCAGGGAAGCGTGAGGTCGGCAGCTGGCAGGGGCAAGGGGGGTGAATGGGTCCGGGACAGTTAGTTCGTGGGGCTGACGGGCACTAGTGGACGGGGCAACATCCTACGGGAATGGTGGGTAGAACTGACCAGAGCCGCTGCCCTCTCCCCCGTCCCCGAGTCCCGCCGCCTTCAGCCCCTGGGTTTCATGTTTTAACGGAAACACGATTAACCCACGACACTGCCTCGCGCCGCCGTAACCGTGGAAACGGAATCCCGAGGCGACAGTGGGGGCGTAAACTCACCTGCCACTAGGGGCGCCCGCGTCACCGCCTCCGCCGTCCGCCCAGGCCACGCCCCGCCTGCCTCGCCACCCACGCTGCGCATGCGTCGCCTGTGCCTGCGCCTGCGCCACCGCCTCCGTTGCCCTCCCAGGCCCCGCCCCGCCACCCGCGCCGCGCATGCGCCGCTTATGGGCCTGCGTCTGCGTCACCGCCTCCGCCGCCCTCCCAGGCCCCGCCCCGCCCGCCTCCCACCCGCGCGCGCCGCTTGTGGCCGCTTAGCTAACGCCGGTCGGGGCCCAGCTATTTGTCGGGACCTCGGAGCAGAGGGACCTGGTGTTCTCATTGACACAGAAAGCGGGAGGGTTCGTGAAGAGTGTGCAAGGGGCTTAGGGGCTGGAGGTGCCAGGGGGCCCCAGCCACACGGAGCCGCCTGGCAGCGCCTCTTGCTTTGCTATCTGCGCTACTCCAGCTCTGGGTGCTGGGTTGGAAAGAGAGACTCGAAGTGGATCCTTAAGGCAGAAGAGTTACGTCATAGACTGATGGGGGAGTCTAGGTCTGAAGGCTAACTCAGAGCGAACCCTTTCCTAACCTAATTCTTCTGAAGTTGTGTAAAAGGAATTGCTATCTTGTTAAGATTGCAAGATAAATGTATGACTCTCACTTAGCGTGGTGTTGGGTGTCTGTGTAAAACCAAATCTGGGAAAAGCCTGTCCCAGAAAGAGACTTTCAAGAATGGAAAACTCTAGATCTTGGCCTGGCATATGGTTCAGGCTTTGGAACCCGACTGAGTTCCAATTCCAGCTCCGTCGTTTCCAGTCCCTTACCTCACTTTTCTTATCTGAGAATGGAAATAACCTCATGTGAGAATTAAGTAATTATAGGGTGGGAAACAGTGGTTTTACAGTTATATGGAAAAAGACATGCCCGTTTATTATTACAATAGCTTTGTTAATGCAAAAGAACGTCACAATACAATTGTGAACCTCCTTTTGCCCACCCCTGTATTTATAAGCATTTAGAACAGTGTCAAGCACAAAGTAAAACAAATTATTGTTTTTTAAAATATATTTTTATTTCAGAGAGGGAGGGAGAGGGAGAGGGAGAGATAGAAACATCAGTGAGGAGAGAATCATTGATTGGCTGCCTCCTACACGTCCTCCACTGGGATTTGACCTGTCTCTCCCACCCCCCCAATGCTCTGACTGGTTCATAGGTTGATGCTCAACCACTGAGCCATGCCAGCTGGGCTAAATTATTGTTAATAAATAAAACAGAAATACCATCTTTAGTTTGAGTTTGTGTTCCAAACATTTTTTGGAATTTTCCAAATGCATCTCCTCACTTGAGACTCCCATGTGGGAAAATCAGATACCTCAGAGCCCAACCCTTTCCCAGCCTCGTACCCCATGCATCGGCACTCCTGGCAAACGGAACCCAGTGCTTTCCTCCCTCCCCTGCTTCGTGGTGTATTTTCAGGTGCACTACATCCTCCACCTTGTCTACAAGGACCACCCCTACCAGTGGTCGGCAAACTCATTAGTCAACAGAGCCAAATGTCAACAGTACAATTGAAATTTGAGTCAAATGTTTTAAACTTCTTCTAACGCCACTTCTTCAAAATAGACTCGCCCAGGCCATGGTATTTTGTGGAAGAACCACACTCAAGGGGCCAAAGAGCTGCATGAGGCTCAAGAGCCACAGTTTGCCGACCACTGGCTTAGGGAGTGGGAGCCGGGAAGCCTGGACTGTCCTCTGGCCTCTGGAGGGATGAGGCCTGTTCCATCTCCTTCACCCCTTTGGGGACCTGAGTGAGGTGAGGGAGCGTGGAACAGGAGGGCTCCTGGGAGAGAGGCACCCCAGACCGACACTGGTCCTTGGGGAGGATGATGTCCCTGATGGGGTGGGAGGAAGAGCCTGGAGTGGGAGCTGGAAGGAAGCAAGGACACCACAGGGACTCGAACCCTGACCCAGCAGTGCTGGGTGTGCCACCACCAGTGCCTTTTGCTTTTTCCTGCTCATCTTCTCACAGATTCAAAGGTGAAAAGCAAAACCTGAACGCGGCCGTGAGCCGCGTCCAGTAAAAGAAACACCTGCGGCGGCTCCGCACCTCCCTCCCAGGCTCACTCCTTCCTCCCGACGCCCCTTCCGGGGCAGCAGGGGGACGCTGGTCCCCTCGCTCCGGGGCCAGGCTCCTGTGTGCTCGTTCCACTGCAGGTCAGACGGCAAACTGCCCCGCGTTAACGGTCCTGCCTGCTCTAGCAGTGACAAGCTGTGTGTATAGAAATGTCCAGAAAGACTCAAACTTGAGGGGTGGGTGAGGGAAGGGGATTTTACTGTCATTTTGAATCTTTTCCAGGGCTTGGATGCTCAACTCTATGCAGAATATTTTTATATTTCAAGGTGAAAATCCTAAGCTTTTTCATCAGAACAGGAAACCTAAGAACGAGGGACAGCTCAGACGCCAGCACTTATCTGGGTTCTCTGTGCCCAGCCCCTGGGGTTCCCCAGTCGCCCCACCTGCCGGCCTCAGGCCTATCGCTCTCCAGCGCCGCTGTGGTCCTCCCGGAGTTGCGAACATGCTGCCGGAAGCTCAGTGCCCACCGGCCTCTCTCCTCTCACCCTCCGGACTCACCAGGGTCTGAGTTCCGGGGAGGACGGGTCTGTCGCCAGGGCCCAAGGTCCACGAAGCCCAACCTGGACCCTTGGCCAGTATCTGCCCAGGCCACCCTCCCAGCCTGCTGCCCGCAGCACCCACTGCCCCCGCCCAGGCTCTGCCCGGCCCCGGCGGGTCTGGTGGGAGCAGCTCCCACTAGCCCTGCCCCCCTCCCACCGGAGGCTCCTGCCCCTCATGTCAGCCCTGAGGGATTCCGAGGTCCCTCCCCAGCAAGGCCTGGTGAGAAGCTGATGAAGGATGAAGCCTGCTCAGGGTCACACAGCTGAGAACTGCATCCTTTCTGCTCATTCTGATTGAATGTGAGCTGAGCCAGGCCCACTTCTCTCTCTCTCTCTCACACACACACACTCACACACACACACACACACACAGTCATACAGTCTCCCACACTCATATACACACACTGTCACAGTCATACAGTCCCACACACGAGTCATATACAAAGTCATACACAGACATATACACACTGTCACAGTCAGTCATACACAGTCACACACATACACGAGTCACACACATAGCCATGCACAGACACACACGGTTTGTGGACTACCAGGTGGGCTCAGAGCCAGTCCTCAAGGCCCAGCCCCCAAACCTCTCCCCCCGGCTCCTCCCCCCACCTGCCTGCCTCACAGCCTCCCTCCAGCTTAGCCCCCCACACCACCAGGAGGCACTTACTGATTGCAGCAGGAGAGGAACCATGACCGCCATCTAAGTCCCCACCTGACGATGAAGTAACAAAGCTCTGGCCTACAAGGCCTCAGAACTGTGGGAAGGCAGAATACACTCTGTAACGTGAGCAAAGAATTAATGTAACAGTTAGTGACCAGACCTCAGGTTCGAACTGTGGGAACCCCCGAGAGCGCCAACAGGGCGAAAGCTACAATGGCTTCAAGGAGCCACCCCGCAGCGGGCCGTGAGCGTAAGAACAGGTGTATTTGCAGGGCGGGGGGGGCTGTACGTAACCTCCCCTCAGAGCCGTCTGCACGGCACAGGGCAGAGCAAGGAGAGCAGAGCAACGGCCCTTCCTTCAGCCAGCCGGGACCGCAAACCAAAGCGGGATTTGCCCAAGACGTTGGTGACAGCGTGATTTATAACCACAAAGTGCCGAAGCCACCCCCACGTGGCTCACAGGTGGCCCTGATGGTGCCAGCCTGGCGGGCTGTGCCCATGACATAACCTGAAGTGGAGAGCAAAACAACCCTCATCACAGCCGTGTAAACACAGCCTGTCTGAGCAGAAAGGAGATGTGAAATAGCTTCAAAAAACCTCCACAGGTCCTTCACATAAGAAACGACCCCGCAGGTCCCTCAGTCAGACGCAAACAGCAGGCCGGCCGGGCGGGTGGGAGGAGGGGCAGGTCAGGCAGTGAGCTCCAGGCAGAAAGCCCTCCAGCCCGCCAGGAGGCCGGTGTGCGCTGCTGGGACTGGAGGTTCCAGGCACACGGCAGTGAGACACATGGACACGCTGTGAGCTGCCTCGGGGAGTGAGAGAGGAGGTGGGGTCATGACCCCACTTCTCATTCCAGGGCAGGGCATCTGGACTGGACGGGAAACCCCCCAAGGCAGTGACTGGTCAGAGAACACCTCCTAGACTGGGGGTGTTCAGATAAACAGATACAAACACCATACCTGGCTCTAGTGGGTGCGTGGACTGAAGGGTCCTGGGTTCAGTTCTGCTCAAGGGCACGGACCTCAGTTGCATAGTCAATCCCCGCCCCAGTTGGGGCATGTGTGGGAGGCAACCAATCGATGTGTCTCTCTCACATCAGTAATTCTGTATTTCTGTCTCTCCCTTCTCTCCCGTTCTCTCTAAGAACCAATAGAAAAGTATCTTCGGGTAAGGATTAACAACAACAATAAAAATCTATACATTTATCATACCTGAAGCCATGAAAAAGGGAACCATAGATTCAAAAAAGCAGAAACTGTACAGGCTGCTTGCTCAGGTACCCAGCTGTTCATTAAACTAGAAATAGATTACAGTTGTTAAAAAACGTTTCCCAAACACTAGACATGTTAAAGCATGCTTTCAATAGCTAGTCACATTACATGGCGGAGCTGAGCCCACTCAGCACAGAGGACGTGAGGAGGGCACATCCGCCCCAGGTCCAGCCGGGAGGCCTCGGCCCCTGGAGTCCCTCCCGCCAGCGCCCCGCACAGCTGAGGCTCTTCCTCACAGCCCGTCCTCCCATCCCAAAGGGGGGCTCACAGGCCCCCTCCGATAGGCGATTCTGTCTTTACTCTCAGGCCACACTCTGAAAATTTTAATTATTTTGAGAGAGAGAGAGAGAGAGAGAGAGAGAGAGAGAGAGAGAGAGAGAGAGAGAAGGGAGACAGAGGGAAGGAGAGGGAGAGAAACATCCATTTGTCACTCACTGATGCGCTCACTGGTTGGTTCTCCTGTGCCATAACCTCCACTGGGACGACGCTCTGACCTGCCAGGGCTCCGGCTGCATTCCCTCCTTTGTGGCTGGGACAACTGCGCTCACCTACAACCGGTCATCACCACCTCAGGCCTGTCCCCCGTGAGGACGGGCGCCATGAAGGCAGCCAGCCTTGTTTGCCTGTGTCTGTGGGACCAGCTTGTGGTCTGCCCCGGAGGGTGTTAGTGGAGGGACTGCTAGAAATGGGCACTGGGGAAGGAGACAACAGGTCTGTTCCCCCATGTGCCTGCTGGGCCCTGCCCACCGACAGGATCCCACATCCTCGCGGGGGGCACCCTCAGCAGCTGAGGCCTGTCCCGTCCACAGGGTGGCGGCCGGCCGGGGGGCTGGCGCCTCTCCCTGTGCGGCCCTTCCCTCCCTGCAGTTAAGAGCAGGTGGGTCTGAACATAAATGAAGACTAGAAAAGTAACAAAACAAACTCCAAGGAAAGCAGGAATCAATGCAATAAAAGAAATTAATAAGTTGCAAAATGAAAGCAGAACTGCTTATCTTATCTAAAGTGGTTTCTTTGAAAAGGCCAATGAAATACATTTCTTGAAAGTCTGCTAAAGACAAGACTGCTTTTGTCCTCGTTTTATCACTGAGGAAACAGACTTCAATACATGAAGGAAGCTGGCGGCAGTCACATTCTGTTCAGTGACAGAGCAGGGCCTCCCGGTGTGCCAGCAGCGCCCTGCGTGGCCCCTGGCTGAGCACAGCCGATGAGACAGCTCCAGGCCAGGGGTGGTTTGTTCCAGAAATCACAGGACAGCATACTATTCCATTCATATTAATACAAACATTAACATTCCATTCAGATAATCATTAGAAAATCAAGAGAAAAACCTGAGGCTCATCTCAAAAGATGCAGGAAAGACATTTTAATAAACCAACGTAGTAAGTTACTGAGGAAACAACAAACTGAGCAACCCCGGTCCCAGCACGCCCGGCGGCTGCAATGCCAGGACAACACCCGAGACGGACGCCGGGCAGCGCTCTCACCCACCTCCTTTTCCTCCTCCGGGCCCTGTGGTCTCATCGGGAGACCCCCAAACTGTCTCATTCTCACACACTGTGATGCTTTCTGCCACATCTGAGTCTAGCAGTCCTCCTGCCACCGTTGTATCGACTCACTTTTTTTTTTTTTTTTGAAATTTAAATTCTTCATTGTTTAAAATATTATAGAAATCTCCTTTCCCCCCATTGACTTCTCCCCAGCAGCTCCCATCCCCCAGCACACGCCCTCTCCCCCTCCTGTGTGTCCATTGGTTATGCTCATATGCATGCACACAAGTCCTTTGGCTGTTCTTTCAATTCACTTTTAAAATGTAAATCTATTTTATGTCAAAGGAACTTACCAAGAAAATGGAGTCACAGATTCCCGAACGGAAGGAAGTATCTGCAAACACATACCTGATGGAGGTCAGTGTCCAAACTACGTGAAGAGCTTTCTACCTCAGTGATGAAAAGGCAAACACCCATTTGAAAGCGGTCCTAGGGTCAGCGTAGACACTCTTCCAAAGAGCATATACCCATGGCTAACGGACACATGAAAAGGCGCCTGACTGCATCAGTAGCTGGAGAAATGCCACACGGGATTACATGTGATGCCGCTTTCCGGGCCATCATGACGGCGACAATAGAATCCGGTAGGCCAAGTGCTGGCGAGAATGGAGAGAGAGGAACCTCACGGATTGCTGGCGAAAATGTAAAATGGTACAGCTACATTACAAAGGTTTGGCAGTTCCTCCAAAAGGTAAACACAGAGTTATTATTATATGGCCCAGAAATTTCTCTCCCAAGTAGGTATCAAATCAAAGAGAATTGGAAACTTATGTTCATACAACACTTTTCCCACAAATGTTTACAGCAGGTTATTATAACAGCTAACGAAGTGGGAACGACCCAAATGCCCAACTGACGTTTGCAATAGAACACAATTCAGTCATAAAAGAGATGAAGTGCTGTTAATATGAATACTCTTTGCTAAGTGGAATCAGATGGACACAAAGGACAATATGATTTCACTGTGTGAGATGCCAAGAATAGGCAAATTCACAGAAACACAGTCACCAGCGGAGGAAGGGATGGAAGTTATGGTCCAGTGGGTGCAGAGCTTCTGTTTGGGGATGAAAGGTTCTGGAAATGAATATTGATGAGGGTTGCACAACATGGTGAAATGCTAAAACCCACTTACGTGCCCAGTTTAAAAGCATGCACTTTATAGTATGTAAATACTTCAACTTAAAGAAACAGAAATAAATTCATTTTAAAAGGAAACTTTATATTAACACCATAAACAGAAAACCAGCGATTTTTCAAATACATGTTATATAAATACAATATAAATACATAAACATTAGAATTTAAAATGTCTATCAGCAGCCACCCCAGCTTGTCCTAGGACCACCGGCAGGACGATGACCCTCAGCCACCTGATGCGGGCTGCTATGTGCACCCCCAGCGCCCCGCCTCACCCCCTCTTTTGTTTGCTGACAGATCCCAGAAGGGGGGCAGGTGGGACAAGGCCACGATGCTCACAGTCACTGGGAATTAGACAGGCGAGAGCAGCATGAAAAATGGAGGAAATCACACAATAACATACGTATTAGAGATGACACGCTACTTACTTGGACACCCAACAACAGTACCCACTCCGTTCCAGGAGCGCACCAAATAGGCACAATGCTTACTTACCCCTCATCATGTTCTTAGTAAATAATATGTTGACACCTTTTTTTTAAAAATAGGAAACTGGTCATGATAGAGGCGAGTCCAGTGTGAGAGCAGGTGATCTGATTCGGAAGCTCACAATTTTAGCCAAGATGCCGCAGTACCTCTATCTGGCCCTAATATTGAAGTTCGGCATAATTTACTACACACACACTCCTTACCATATGTTACCATCATCTGAGTTTTTTTTATGGGCAATAATTGTACCTCATATAAACCTTATTGGTTACGACGCTTCCAATGTGCAAAGCTCAACTGAAATTTTAATTGAAAAAACAGATCCAACCATGATAAGAATAACAGTTCTAAGAACGCCATAAATGTGCAAACCTTGTATAAGAGAGGTCTAAATTGCCTGATGAGAATCATCCTATCTTGAATGCACAGGGAGGCCAGTTTCTAAACGGGAAGTCTCAGCATTGTAGTATGTTTGTACTGATAATGCAATTCCAATAAAATCTATTGTATTATAAAGCTAAAATAATTCCAACATAGGACTGGCACACAGAAACGCAGGTCAGTGGAACAGACTGGAAAGCTCAGAAACAGAACTTAATAAGGAAATAGTGGCATTTCAAATTGGTAGAGAAAGAATTACTCAGTAAATGGTGCTGGGAACCGTGGTTGGCCATTTTGAAAGAAGGAAATTAGATTCTTACCTTATGTGTACAGCACATCAACTCCTAGACTGATTCAAGAGTTAAATGTCAAAACTGAAACCACAAGGGAACCCTAAGAAAAATAAGCATGATACCCAAGTATGAAAACCGTAGTAAGAAAATAGATTTGATTACAAAACTTAAAACTGTCAGCAAGATCCAACACACAAACTCCCAACCTGGAAACTTTGTGGTGTGAGGGAGCCGTCCTCAGCAGAGGGCCTGGGAAGTGGGTGTTTAAATGAAGCACAAAGCAGACAGCTGACAAAAACAAAAGGTGAACATGGCCTCACACCATCAGACGTGCAAAGGAAAACGCCGAGACTGTTTGCCTTCCAATCAGCAAAGATGAAAACAAACCGCAGGAGCCGGGCTGTAGGCTGCTGCTGGGGAGCCGCTGTGCCACCTTAGGGTCACCTGCCAACCCGAGTCAAGGCCTTCGTGCTGGGCACACCCTCCGAGCCAGCAGAGTCACCGCTAAGAATTCTCTTAAGGAAATCATCAGATTCATGCAGAACAATCTTAGAAAACAGGAAAAAGCATCCCATCCAATTTCAACAGCGGGTCAGGAAACAAGCATCACCAGAACGCAGAGCAGCGCTTGACCGGAAACCAGCCCCGGCGTGCCTCCTGGAGCAGGACAGGCCTGACTTCTGTGCAGAAAACCAGTCACTGACGGAAAGGCTTGGGGACGAGCCAGCCCCACCTGGCAGTCCCCAAAGAACCAGTGTCCCAGACAGGACAGGGTGCACACGACGGCGGCCTGGGGGACCTGGTCTGCGTGACCTCTGACACGGAGGAGAGCACTCAACGCATCTGTCAGCAATTCAAGGAGAGGCGTGCACAGGAGAGGCGGGGCAGGGTTGAGCAGGGTCAGGCGCTGGGCGCCAGAACAGGCCTCTGTTCAGACATCCGGGCACCCAGAACGTCCCACAACAGAGAGTCAGCCACATGGCAGAGGATCAGAATGCAAACCCTGCTCATCAGTCACCTCCCAATAAAACTGGGGGAAATGCAAGCATCCTAGAACAGGCCCAGACCATTCCCCAGCTGGGCAAACGCTAAGGCCAACATCCGTAAGTAAATGCAAAGACATACCCGATTCTTGCACAGGAAGACAGTAGCATGAAGACATCTAAAGAAGTAAAATACTGGGCATGGCTATGGGTACGTACCATGTGCTGAGCACAGAACTGCAGGATTTGAAACTGAAGGCGGCACATGAACAGACAGATCAATGGTTGAAGACAATAGGCCAACCGTCCTTCCGTCACTCATTACACCAGATTCAGTCCAGACAGATCCCATTCAAATTTAAAAACAGGATGAAACTGGGGTTTAACAAGAAGTAACCTTGAGAGAGATTAGCCTTTCTGAACTACTCATAAAATCCCGAAGCCATGAAAGAAAACATTGATGAGTATTTGTATATTTAAAATTCTGAACAGCAAAATTGTAGCATAACATTTAAAAGTCAAGGCCAACAGGGAAGTATATGACGGGGCTAATTTATTTAATATATAGAGAGCTCTTTAAAATAAGGAAGTACACGAGCCAACAGAAATGCAAAAAACGACGAAATGTATTTCACTCCTCACACTGACAAACTGTCTAGTCCAGAGCACATCGGCGGGTAAGACGCAGGGAAATGTCAAGGCCAATCACGTCCCTGAAGTGCATGCAGCCTGGGCGGCCTGAATGCTTAGAAAGGCGCTGGGGCTGCGAATGCCTGACGGGCAACTGCCTCCTGTAGCTATGGTTGCCCACATACATGAAAACACATACCGACAGCCCTGGCCGGTTTGGCTCAGTGGATAGAACATCAGCCTTGGGACTGAAGGGTCCCGGGTTCAAGTCTAGTCAGAGGCACATGGGTGTGCAGGAGGCAGCTGATCAATGATTATCTCTTATCATTGATGTTTCTATCTCTTTCTCCCTCTCTGAAATCAATCAAAATATATTTTAAAAAACACACATACAAATACTAGAGCCTTATATACAGTAAAAATTGCTGGAAACAACCTGATTGCTCACCAAAAGAGAAACGGATCATTAAAACATGGATAACACCACAAACGTGGAGAAGCCTAAGGCCAACCATAAATACAGACGTGCTGTGGTAACGGAGCCACTGTGGGTTTAAGCATGCACACTCTCTAGAAGGACTCCACACCAGCTGCCGCTGTGGGGAGGGTCCAGGGCGAGCGATGGCCCTGCACCTACAGGCTGTGAAGCTAACAGTGAAGGTTTCTTTGAACACGGTCTGGCCTTTAGGTTAAAGAAGTTGGGTGGAAATCAGCAGAGCCTGCCCTGGGGTCAGCATGAGGCAGAGACAGGCCCTTGCTTTGACACAGACGGTGGGTCCGCAGTTGTCACACCGACAGAGAGTAAGGGGTCAGTCAGTACACCGAGCCCCCAGAGGCTGAGGGGAGAGGAGTTTGGGGGCGTTAAGCTCCCGTGGCCCTGTGAGCTGAGTAGGAGACAGTGGGGTTCACTGTGCGCCGCATTTGGTGGCTGCTGGGGAGGGAGGGGGGACGGCGCTGAGGGCAGAAAGCAGCCAGGGCTGTGCTGAGAAGGGCAGGCGGCGGCAGACTGTGCCATCCCTCAACCCCCCCACAACCCCCCCATGCTTCCACTCAGGGCTAGACATGCTTACGCGGATACCAAGTGAGATTTCAACAGACCAAACACAAGATCTAAGTGTGGCATTTCTTTGTAAATGTTACGACTGCTTTCCTAGAATAGTTTGTCATTCAACCTCCTTAGGGGGAAGAACACCAGGAAGTAGACTCTGAGGCTTGCATGTGCCATACAAGTCAGACACCAGCTTATGCCCAGTTCTGGTGCGGACAAGCACAGTGGAACGGTAGGGGCCAGTGTGCCTCTACAGGCGCAGCAGGAACTCAGCCCCCTCCCGAGACTGAGCCCGAGACCCCAGGGCAAAGGCAGATGGGGAGAGGAGGAAGGGCAGAGGAAGAGGAAGGGCAGAGGAGGTGGGGGGACAGGGTAGTGTGGACGCTGGCAGCTTCTCACTCCTCCCCAGGTGTTGCTCAATGATGAGGGAACGCATTCTGAGGACGGAGCCGGTGGGGATACATTCTGAGGACAGAGCCGGTGGGGGTGCATTCTGAGGACGGAGCTGGTGGGGATACATTCTGAGGACGGAGCCGGTGGGGATGCATTCTGAGGACGGAGCCGGTGGGGATACATTCTGAGGACGGAGCTGGTGGGGATGCATTCTGAGGACGGAGCCGTGGGGACGCATTCTGAGGACGGAGCCGTGGGGACGCATTCTGAGGACAGAGCTGTGGGGACACATTCTGAGGACGGAGCCGGTGGGGGTGCATTCTGAGGACGGAGCCGGTGGGGGTGCATTCTGAGGACAGAGCTGGTGGGGGTGCATTCTGAGGACAGAGCTGTGGGGACGCATTCTGAGGACGGAGCCGGTGGGGGTGCATTCTGAGGACGGAGCTGGTGGGGGTGCATTCTGAGGACAGAGCCGGTGGGGGTGCATTCTGAGGACAGAGCTGGTGGGGACCTCCTGGCTGTGAGAACATCGGCGTGCACTACACAACCTCGGCGGCCTAGCCTACTGCGCAGCGAGGCTCCACGGCCTCGCCTGTAGCTCCCAGGCCTCAAGCCTGTCCCGCGTTACGTACTGAATCCCACAGGCGGCTGTACCACCACGTAAGTATTTTAGAGCTAAACATAGAGAAGATGCAGTAAACATGGCATAAAAGGAAAAACGGTCACCTCCGCAGGGCTCTTACCGCGAAGGGAGCCTGCAGAGCTGGAAGTTGCTCTGGGCGAGTCAGTGAGGGAGGGGAATGGCTGTGAAGGCCCAGGGCCTTCTGCCCACACTTGAACTTCACACACTGTGCACTTATTTGTAAAACAGGAGATTAAGAGCAGAGAACATGATGCAATAGAGAGATGTGGTAAACACACAGTGTGGGGCTGGCGCGGTATAACATGGCACGCACGCTGTTTTACAGCAAACTTAGTAAGCGCAGAGTCCACGCTATGATAATGATAAAAACATAGTACTGTGTACCATGTGCGAGATCCAACATTCTGGAGCCAGGACAATGATAAAGCAGTTGTATGGTTCCACTTGAGAGCAGATAACAGGGTACAGAGCAGTATGTCCCCGGAGGGAAGGTCTGAGGGACCATAACTGTCACCAGCAGTTTCCTTGGGAGAGAAAGTTCAGAGGGACTTGCATCTTCTGTGCTGTGTCTTCTGCAGTGCTTGACTTTTAAGTACAAGACCAGTAATTTGTAAAGGGATTAAAATAAGTTATGCCACATCCCATCCATACAACGGTACACAATACAGTAACATTAGCCACGGCCTTACCTAAAACTGCAAAATGTTGTTTTAGACGAGTGGCTGAAATGCAAAGATAAGCAGAAGACAAAGCCACAGTGGGACCTGGGCACGGAGATAAGGTCGGGTGTCCTCATCCTGACACGAGTAGCTGAAAACATTCTACTTCAAGAAAAGCATAGTCCTAGACCTGGTCACTGCCATCAGCATTCAGCCCACGACATTCAGCTCGCTGACGCCAAGAACCATTGTACCATTACATTCTCCGGCCACATACAAATCAAAGGAGGCACCAGCAGAAGTGGTTTGCTCTACAGGAGGTTGAGCATCTGAGCAGGGAACCGCATGCTCGGGTGTGGGATTGGTACATTTTTCTGGAGGGCAGGACAGGGCAGAGCGTCCCAGGACCCAGGAATCCCACCTCCTCGTACCCGCCCTGAGAAGCACTCAAGCCTGCGCACTCGCGGGTGTGGATGGTGATGACGGCACAGTGTTGTTTGAAACATCAAAAGATTGAAAATGTTCGTCAGTATCAGAATGGCTACACACCTCATAGTAGTCACATCAAGAAATACTACATAGCAGATTGAGTGAGTCTCCTACTGTCAAATGGGAAAAATAAGTCAATAATTATATACAATACCCAATATTTCCCCCACTTACATAGTAAAGAAAAAGAACATAATCTCATTTAGATGTGGATCTAAATGATTAGATAAAGGTGTGGCAGAAAACACAGCCCATGGGTGACACTGGTCACTGCTGGGAGTGGGTAGTGCCTACCTTGTCGGTTAAGTTTTAATTCTGTATAAGCAACCACTTACCACTTGTGTAATTGTGCTCAATGGAATCAGAGAAGCAATGGAAAAGTCAACAAATTAACTGTGGTAATGTCACATGACGGATTCTACCCAGCGAACAAACAGAATGAACTACATACACACAGGGCAAGGTATGAACCTTATATTAAATGAGAAAAAGTCCAGAAGATTATGTACAACATTAATATCTTTCTATAAAGTTAAAAACAATTACAATTAAAATATGTACTTTATAAAACGCATTTAGATAAGAATTTTCTTCAAGTCAAGTGAAAAGAAGCAAGTAAAAGGAACCACTATTGAGGAGGAAGATGGCCTTGGCCCGAGGAAGGCAAGTAGAGGAATTTACCGTCAAAAGTTCTAGTTTTTATATTGAATATTAGGTTCAGAAACGCTTACCGCACTAGTACAAACATCAAGGAAGCAAATGAAAGAGAACATGTTATATCATGAACCAAAGGTTAACCCAGTTCTGTACTCAAGTTCCAACAAGGAGAGCATATTTTTGCCTTGAGATGAGTATCATAGCTTCAACTTATTAGATTTTAAAACATAATGGACAATGGCCGCCATTAAAATTCACTGCATTTGATAGAAAAATAACAAAAACTATAGACTAAAAATTCCAGAAATAGATTAAGGCAGATAATTTTAAGACCTGGAGTAAAGGAGTAAAACAAGTAAAAAAAACAAAACAGTATTTACTCAATAAAACTCTGATATTTCAACTTTGAGTATAACTTAGATCCACTCCTGGGTTAGATTCACATTACTCCTTAAATGGATTATTGACTGTGGCAGTATATACATGCTTAGCTACTAAAGAAACTAATCAAAACCCAACACATTTATTGTTATTATTA
This sequence comes from Pipistrellus kuhlii, assembly GCF_014108245.1. NCBI lineage: Eukaryota > Metazoa > Chordata > Mammalia > Chiroptera > Vespertilionidae > Pipistrellus > Pipistrellus kuhlii. Next base: position 65,989 of record NW_023425558.1, on the reverse strand, counting down.
ATTTTTTAAAAGTCCTTGTATAATAGATACCTTTTGCTCCAGCAATAAAGAAAAAAATGAGAATAAGTTTGACAATCTCACTGGCAAACACTTACCTACCCAACTATAGAAAAAATGTATGATCATTATAAGAAATCAATATGGAAATTTCATGTGGTAAGTGGTTAAAGAGGCAAAATGCAAATTGTAAATCAAGTAGTAAAATCAGACTAACCAGTATTTACAGAAATGCAAATTATGATTACTCAAGTACTTTTAAAAGTAGAAACAAATACTCACAACATCAAATTTGGCAAGGAGTTCTTGAACATGACATCAAAAGCACAGGTAACAAAGTGAAAACAGATAAACTGGACATGAAAGAAAAAACTTCTGGGCATCAAATCAACAGAGTGAAAAGGTTTACAGATGAGAGGAAATATTTGTAAACTGTGCATCCGATAAGAGGTTAATATCCAGAATATACAAAGAATTCCAACAAATCAGCAATACATAAATAACTATTTAAAACATGGTCAAAGGATTTGAAAAGACATTTCTCCAAAAATATACAAATGGTCAACAAGCATATGAAAAGATGCTTAACATCATCTTAAATTTAAAAATCTTAAAATCATTAGGGAAATGCAAATGAAAACCACAACGAAGTCTCACCACTCCCATTAGCATGGCTGTTATTAAAAAAAGCAACAGAAAACAAGTATTGGTGAGGAGGCAGAGAATCGAACCCCTGAACACTGTTGGCAGCATAAAACGGCACAGCTGCTATGGAAAACAGAGGGACAAGTCCTCAAAGCTCAAACACAGAGCACACGTGACCCAGCATTCCGCTTCCGGGGTCTTCTCCGGGAGCACTGAGAGCAGTCAGCGAGGGGTGTGCAGGCCGTGGCCAGCAGCACTGGGCACAATAACCAGGATGCGGGAGCAGCCCAGGCATCAGTGACGGTGAATAAAGAGGTCAATGACAGCAGGTGGCAGACACACAATGGATCAGTCAGCTCTTTAAAAAGTAAGACAACTGACAGGCTCCCACACAGATGAACACAGGAGGACATGATGCTGATAAGCCAGCCACAAAGCAAGCACTGTATCATTTCACTGTAATGTGAGGGACCTAGAAGTCAAACTCAGAACAAAGGAGAACAGTGCGCACCGGCGGCAGGGAGGTGGCAGAGGGGTAGAGGGGGTGAGCGAAGGGAACGGGGAGTTTAATGGGCACCGAGTTTCAGTTTTGCCAGGAAAACGTTCTGGAGCTTGGTTATATCCCCAACAATGAAAATATACTTGACACACGGAACGGTACACTTCCAACAGTTAATGGTGCCTTTTACTGTCTTTTACCACAAATGTCCTGCTCGCAGCTTATCACTGACAGACACTGCACACTCAGTGGGATGGAGTCACGCAGTCATCCATGCACCACCCTCTCGAGGTCACGGCCCTTCGGTGAGGTTGCGCTTCCCACACAAGAACACGCAGTTCAGAGCGTCCATAGGCGCTAGAACCCGGCAGTGGAATGCTCGTTAGGACCCAACCCAGAGAAAAGGCCACTTCCCACGTGTTTGTGGACTCTGCTGCCACAGGGAAATGTTAACGGAAACAGAATTAAATGTAAAACCCGAAGGGGCCAGAATGTGACCCTGATCACCACTGCAGAGAGGCTCGGAGCAAGGCGGCGGGAGAGGAAGCAGGAGGCGGCCCGGATCGAGGCTGGGCAATGAGAGGGGGTCACCGTCAGCCAGGGAGCAGTGCCCACGCACATTCAGGACCCCACGTCACAGACCAGAAAAACAGGCTCGGAGAGGTAAGGACTTGCTCCGTCTTAAAGCTGCAAGCAGCAATTAGGGAGTAGAACCAGTTCGTGTCTGCACCTGTTTTTGACACCTCCCATCCCAGTTGCCACAGGTCCAAACCAGTTAGGGGAGTAGGGACCCCACCTGCCCAGAGGGGTGCAGTGAACCGTGCCGCTGGGACAGCCTGGGCTGACAGGATCTGCCACCCCATCGGGCTCAGGGAGGCACCGGGGGCGGGAGAAGCTCGGGGCTCCGAGGGTGGCCGGCCGGCTGACCCCGCACCCAGCACGTGAACAGATTGCACAAACTCCAGCTGGATCACACACTGAAAAGTAAACATGCAACCACGAGTGCCGCAGGAATTATAGTTCGGTTCCTAAGAGTTACGCCAAGTGAAGAAACCAGAAAGAATGACATATTAAAAAACTAATTTTTGTGTCCGAGACACATTGGAAAGGCAATATACAAAGTTGGAAAAACATTTGCGTCAATATAACCAGGGATTATTAACATTCTTAACGTAACTGCTTTTGCTAAACAATGAAGAAATGAGCGAGGAAGAGGTGGAGTCACGCACACACAACTGGCCAACGGAAGCGCAGACGGTCAGCCTCACGGGCAGCACAGCAGAGCTCACACCCACCCTATTGAAGCCCAGACACTAAAAAGGTGTATTTTCTTACTGATTTTTACATAAATGGAGGGAGATAGAAACATTGACCAGCTGCCTCAGGACTGAAAGCTGGGCATATGGCCTGACGGGGATCAAACCAGTGATTCTTGGTGCATGAGTCCACACTCAACCACTGAACTACACCGGCCAGGCAGGCTGAAGGGTTCAATATGATACCTCTTCTGAGAAAAACAGTTACCTCACTGGTGAGATGGCTCATTTAGAAAATCCCTCCCTAGATGGTGACTTAGCAACAGGAACGAAAAGCCTGACATGGTACAGGCATTTCACAGGAGGAATGCATTCACGTCACCCAAGGACATAGGTACATGGAATGTATCAAGTCTGAGCTGCAGGGAAGGTCATCACAGCACAGCTCCCTGAGAGGAAAAACTGAAAGACGCTAGGCGTGTCCTCCACAGGCGGTGTTTACACTGACAGCCACACAACGGAGCCTCTGCTACAAAAGATGCTTCAAAATCACCAAAGCAGCCCACTCGTTACATGGCAAAGGCGGCAGCACAGAGCTTACGGCACCCCTCTCTGCAGGAAATGCCATACGCTAGTGTAGGAAAAACTAGAAGCAAATAGGCCAATTGTTAACGGAAGATTACTGCTTTTCAATCTTCTTACTTGTAAGCCTTACAATAAACTATTTTTACGCACGAGGACTGAATTGAGTTACTTAAAAGAAAGTGAAGGCGGTGGAGTGGAGGCCCGTAGGCAGAGGGGACAGGGAAGGGGGGTGGAGCAGGCGCCCTCCCCCAGGTCCAGGGCACACTCAAGGGGCACCAACTTCCCGTTTCTTCTGTTGCTGCCCTCCTCGTGCCTTTCAAGGCCGCAGATTATTCTTGTGCATGAAGTATAAACACTCAAAACACACCGCACCGTCTCAAAGCCAGGGCCAGCACTTCCTCCAGGGACAGGTGCAGAGGATCGCCGCAGCATGAAGTCCCTTAATGGCGTCAGAAAAAGCAAGGCCGCCCAGGGTGGGTGGGACAGTGATGACCAACGTCTTTCCTGTAACACGTACCTGTGGTTTAGTGTCCAACCTGGGCACGGAGGAGCCTCAGCCACCTAACAATTTTCCTTGTTAGAACTTCCAAGTTCAGCTTTGCTGTGCTGAGGCCCATTACTCCTGTTTTGTACCAGATCACCATTTTCTCCTACCCATGCCCCTGGGCGCTCAGAGGCAAGGCTGGAAAGGCTGGAATCAGACTCAGGCCGCAACACTGTCCACACCTGTCCCCCCGAGCCGAGGGGAACCGAGGGCAGAACACGCAGGAAGCTCCAGTCCAAACCCCCTGGTTGGGGGGAGGCCAGAGGACATCAGCACCGCCTTCAGCCTCCCCCACGGCCAAACATTTATACCCGATGGAGACATCAGCCCGGCAGTTGCTAAGTAACAGCACTATTTACAGAGGTATTTATAGCAGTTGCCCTTTAAGGCTGGAACCAAGTTTTGTAATCATCCTCTAAAAATACCAGAGGACAAACGCGTTCTGGAAAGAGGGCAAAGCAGGTGGAGGAGGGCTGGGGGAAAGGGAAACAAAGGGGGAGGGGAAAGGAGGCCGAGATGGTCCTGGGGAACAGGAACGGGCGGTGAGCGGGGAAAGGACCCCCTTGAACCTGCCCACTATGGGGTAACTCCTGACAGAGCAGAGCCCTGGATAGTGGGCACAGTGGCACACATGGGGTAGTGGGGTGGGGGTCACAAGGACAGAGGCGGCAGGCAAAGGAGACACTGAGCCCCCCGGGGACAGCCACCAGTCCCATTGCTGCTCTCGGGAATCCCACCTGTTTTGGTCACAGCATGGCAGTACAAGGAATTCGCTCCCACCCCGGATCCATACTCAGCTTCTAAGCACACCTTGTAGTCAGCTGTTCAGTAACAGCACTTACACAACTAAGCCCAAACTCAAGAGAAAAAAATTAACCCAAGCCAAACTCTTTAGTAAGATGAGAACCATGTATGGGCTTAGATCCAAATCCCAGATGCCATCCAGTCTCCCAAAGACCCAAATATGGAAAACTTAGTACATGCCCATTCTATTCTTAGATGTTTCCCGTAAGCAAATGGAAATAGGTCCTCTTGCTGACCACAGCAATTGGAAATGTAACCAGGTAAAATCCCAGGGTATTACAAAGTACTCCCCCAGACATGACCCTGACCTTCACTGAGTGGTTGGCACATTTTTCAAAACCATTCCATTCCACACTCCCAAGTGAGCAGAGCCCCGCCCCGCCCCCCAGGCTGCAGGCCCACCATCAGGACAGTTCTATTGAGGTTACCATACTCTATCGCATGACCTCAATTACTCGGAGCTGTTGAAAAGTTAATTTTAGCCTATATGAAGATACAGTCAAGGTAATTGTGAAGGCAACTTGGTTTACAGAAAAGATCAAGGTAAAAAAAAAATAGCAGTACAACGATTCTAATGAGTTTAGAGCTCAAACCTTTATTTGTGCTGAAATGGGGAAGAAAAAACTATTAGTCACATACATGAGGCAACAGTACCAGGTCTTACCCAACTTATTCCCCATACATGCATAATACTCTAAATGCCAAGGACAGTCAGTAACTGTGTCATGCCCAAGTCTCTGGTTAAGAACGCAGCTATCATGCCAACATATTTTTTAACATTTTTTAAACCCAGAAGACATAGAATCCCAAAGGCAGAAGCACTGGGATTTAAAGTATCTAAGGTGAAATTTAAGGGGAAAAGACATAACAAAAGCCACCAGCATACTTTGCCAGCAGATGCACCTCAAACACGTGATGTGCCACACCTAGCGAGGCCTGCCGCCTCGTTTTTGTTCTTGCTCCCCAGACTGGTTTTGGCCGAGTTTCCCCAGTAGTGCTGGATCATTTAAAAAGCACAAACTTTCAAACTAAGGATATGATCGATTACCTAACCTTGGCACATGAATTGTTACCAAAAACCACAGTAATTTTACAGTGTCCACAAAAGGTTATTTGGTTCCCATTACAATGTAAAGATAACAGTAAGCAAAAATGGTTAATACCGACTACAAAAGAAAAGCGAGTTGTTTATAAGATACAATGTTAACACACAAAATTCCTTTAGAAATCATTTTTCACTTTGCTCAGGATTTCCTATCAGAAAAGCCCAGAGGAGTAACCCCAAAAGCGTGTATCTAATCTCAAGTGTACAACAAAATCTCAATAATTTTTTTCAAATTTAAACAATTTAAAAGCCCACAATTTGGGCACGGAAAGTCTTTTCTCAGACTCGCCCTCAGTTTCAGAGAAACCTGCTGCACGGTTCTGACACCCGTCTTTCAAGTGACTGACGGGCCTTGGGCCTTGCTCACCTCGCAGCAATGCAAAACAATTTTGCTTTTTCCTCTGCACTGAGCTCAAAGTGCTTTAGAAAGTTCCCAATGAACTTTTGTGCTTTCCAAGCAACAGTTCAACCAGCATGAACAATTTACAATATTTAGTATTTTCTTTACCCCGGAGCTATTACGTAAGTTCTCCAGAGCCCTCCCCTCTGATGTTTTCTCCAGAAAACCCCCCTCAACCCACGTTCCCTACCACCCTCACCCTCTGCAATATAACCACTCCCCTCTGTTTTCCCATCCACCCCTCCCAGTACCAAGCTGTCCTCCCTTTCCCCCAGAGAATCCCCTTTCCCCCACAGCCCCCCCCCCATAGAGCCTAATAACCCCTCTCCCCCAATACCAGTGCCCCTACCCTTACAGCCTCTCCCCCTCAGGCTCCTCCCATTTGAATACCAAGATTATTGTGAAATCCAATCAGGTAGAATTCAAGTTAAAAAACAGCAAGGTGAACCAAATACCACCTCCAGTACCCGCCCATTCCCCTTGGTACCCTGTGAGGCAATGGAAATGCCCAAACTACACCTGCCATTTCTGACAGAATTTGGGCATGACCGACTTGTAACCCACCAGACTGCAGCACAACCCAATCACCCACCCCAACTTGCTTCTTCCAGGCCTTTGCCTAAGGCATTCAAACTTGAACATTCCCCACAGTTCCATCATCACACTAATTCCTCCGACCAAAGCACAGGTGGGTGGGTGGGTAGGCGAGAGGATCACTGGGCTCCATCTGCAAGTTCCATCTACAAGGCATCACTCTGCGTTGCGACATCAACATCAACATGTTCTACAGCTTAAGAATCTTCTGGAAGCAAGGTTCGTAGTAGAGAACTAGCATGACAAGGAGGCTCAATATAGAAGATGCAGCATCTGAAAACCACCCCAAAAAAGGAGGGGTGCCTGCTGGCATTCACGTGCCCGGGATTGGTGCTCCAAGATCAAAAAGCAAATAAACGCATCTGCTGGTGGCCTGGATGCATCTGACTCGGACTTTACGATCGCCACCCTCAACAGCTCATCTGAAACCCTTAAAGGATGGCCTCCTGCACACGGGTCTTCCCGAGCAAGGCCTGGAGACATGCCAGCGGAGAACTTCCTCCTCCTAAGACTGGAAATGCAATCTGCAGCCATCAACTTAGGCGCGCTCTCTCCTCCAGGGCCTCCCCTGCGGCTCTGCCTCGCCTCACACTGGCCAGGGCCTCCATGTCTCCTGGTGCCATCTGGTCGCCGAGATGAACACTCTGGTAACAAACCACGGTCCATGAGGCCCCTGTGTGCCTCTCAGCTGGTACCAGCGCTGCGGGCCCAGCCAAGGGTGCACGTTCAACCCCACCCTCTCCACCGGCAAGCAACCCACTCGCCCCACCCCAACCTCTTGGTCAAGGTTACCAGCAATACCGACTCCAACAGGGACGTGACGACGTCCCGGGCTTACCAGATTACCAGAAGCAAGGCCTAAGTGAAGGGATAACCTTGAGAGTTAAAGGGAGGAGGAGGAAGGGCAGAGGAGTCACAGGAGAACCTAGAGGGAGTCCAGAGGGGAGCTCTGCCACCTGGAAAACAAAGCGGGGTCAGCGCTGTCCACACACGCGGCCTCTGCTCAGCAGCCGTGAGGCACCTTACCAGCCGCCGCACCTACTCCTCCATCTCACTCCTGCACCACCCTCACTGGACTGGGCCTGCCTCACCCAGACCGGGCTCCGCCGGCCGGGCCCGTTACATACCACCCTGGGCCCGAGCCGTCAGCCCCGCGAGGCCAAGTTCAATTTCCACAAGACCAGGCCTCCTCTGCGCCCGGGCGAGCTCACACCCTGGTCTGGAAGAAAAGGGGCTGCTGGTGACACGGTCAAGGTCAGCCCTCCCGGCCCCCCTGCCTTCCTCCCTTCCTCAGCACTCAGGGCACCCGGGCCTCCAGCGGGGTGGCAAGACCGTCTCCTCCAGCTCATCCTCTGCCTCCCTCCGGCCGGGCACTGCGGCTCGGCCCACGGGGCCTCTCTCTCCTGGAGGCCGGGCCCCTCGCCCGCAAGCAGCGGCGAGGCCTGGCCTCCCCCGTGGCTGCGGCTCCTGTCAACGAAGCTTTCCCCAGATCTACCCTCCCCCTCAGCCTTCCTCCCCCTGGGACCCCGAGGGCCCCAGCCTCGTCTAACTCTGCCATCGCCCTCCTCTGCTCCCTAAGGCCCCCCTAACCCTAAGGCTCCCCTAAAGTTCCCCCTAAAGCTGCCCTAACCCTAAGGCTTCCCTAGAGCTTCCCCCTAAGGCTCCCCTAACCCTAAGGCTCCCTAAAGCTCCCGTAAGGCCCCCTCAGGCCCTAAGCTGGCCACTCCGCCCCACGCCACTAGCCCGCGCGGCCCTCCCTGGCTACCTCCTGCCGGACAGGCCGCAACTTTGGTGCTTTTATAGCCGGGCCGCGTCACCGAGCCCCGCTCCGCGGGACGATTCCTCCGCCGCCCCCGGAAATAGTCCGCCCCCCCCCACTGCCCGCCCCGCCCGCCCCGCCCGCGTGCTGGCCTCCGGGGCCTCCGCCCTCGGCCGAGACCCGCCGGCCTCAAGGTCACACCGGGGGCGGGTTCCCTGGGGTGAGTCCCCTTCCCCCCAGAGGTGGTGGGGGTCCCAGCCATCGTCCCCCGAGAGAGGAGGGGGTGAGAGGCGCGGGGTGTCCGGTGCCTCGGGGTCGCCTCAGGTCACCCCGCCCCGAAGAAGCCGAAAAAAGGGCCGGCCAGGCGTCTGGAAAATTCCAGGCGGCGGAGGGATCTCTGCGGAGCCGCGTCACCGGGGCGGCAGCGCGTGACTGTGACTCGGCTGGCGGCGGCCGGGCCTCGTGAGCGCGCTGACGTCAGCGCCGCGGCCGGGGGGCGGGGCGGGCCCGGGGGAGCGGGTGCTGGCAGCCGGCCGCCCGCGGAGAGCCGCACCCATGGCCGTGCTGACCGGTGTCCCCGGATAAGAAACCCAGCTGTGATTTTATTTTTTTAAATGGTTAGGCTACAAAAAACAAAAATAAAAAAATAAATGGTTAGGCTACATCTAACTAAAAAAGAAGAAAGGGAAAAAATATGGGTCTGAAAGTTCAGCCCCGAGTTGCCACAGTAGCTCAGAGGCGTGCGTCACGGCTGTGCTGTGCCGATGCCAGGGGCTGGGAGTTTGGAGTGTTTCATAAGGAAAGCTCTTCCTGCCCGGGTAGAATATGTAGTTGTTATGTTCTAAGTGGAAAATGCCAGATGCAGAGGAATAAATGAAGATCTCATTGGGGCATAAAACAGTATCTGTAATTACGTGGCAACAAGACCAAAAGGGTAATTTAACCCATTTTATTTCTGGATTGGGAGGTGGGAGAAAAGGAACATTAAAAAAAAAAAAAAAACCCTAATGTGTCCAGGGCTGTTTACAGCCTGTGGGGGGCCTCAGGGCGCGGTTTGGTGCCCACCTGGGGCACTGCCTGCTGGCCGCCCGCATGGAGCAAGCCCCCAGCCTGGGTCTCCTAACGCAGAGGCACAAAAGGGTGAGCTGTCCCCTCCCCGAGGCTGGGCAGGTCCTGAGGGCTCGGTGAGGATTTTGGGAAGGGTAGTTGGCACCTCCTGGGCACCAACTACCCCTGTGGGGCCAGAGTGAGGAGGAGGAGCCACAGCCTGGGACCCCCGTGTGGCCCAGGTCTGGCCCCCTGAAGTACAGGGTGGAAAGAGGACAGCCATCAGCATAGCCAGAACTGAGAATGTTCTCTGGGCCACTGCCAGAAGTCTCCTCCAGAGGAACCACCCACACCCCAAACAAAACCGCCTCTGACAACAAGCCCCTCGGCAACCAGGAGGAAACTGGGGCAGATTCCCCACCCCCACCCGTCTTTGCAAGATGGCATCTGCCTGCGGGCTGGGCCCGCCCAGTGGTTCTCGGAAAGTTGATGACTCTTCTGTGACTTCGGCCCACAAGGTTGAGTGGGGCAGGCCCTGGCCTGCTCTCCCTTGCTCCTCAGCCAGGCTCCCTGCCAGGGAGATCCCGGCAGCTCACCCTCTGCCAAGGTCTTGTCCTGGCAGCATGTTCCCGGGTGGGCTGGGGAGCCGTGGCTTGAAAGAACAGTGTGGAAGAAGAGAATTGCCTGTCAGAATGTTCTGGAAAGCTAGGAGGTATGTGTAACGCCAAGCAAGTGCCTGCCTCCCCTGCCGTGTCAGCCCAGGCTGGGAGTCAGCCCTTTATTTACCACCAGGCGCCGGAGAGGCGGTGACAGCTATGGCAGCTGCCACACACACACACACCCCGCCCTGGATGCCTGTGTTCTCCACCTCGGCTCTAAAACCCCCAATCATCCCCAAGTCCCAAACTGTCTTAGATTTTATTCTCCCAAAGAGCAGGAGGAGGTGGGATTGGCCTCACACTAAGCATTAGCATTCTCCAAGGCTTAGAACGCCATCATGAAGGGACCAGGCCCCTCCTTTGTGCCTGTGCTGCCGCCCATTGTCAAGGACGAAGCAGCAGCTTCAGAGGACCCTGTGGAGAGCTCTCCGGGCCTCCCAGTTGCACAAGGCTGCCGTCCTTCGGGAAAGGAATGTGTCTGAGAGGAAGCGAGGACAGAGAGCCGCACAGGGACGCTCTGTCCTGCCCGAGGGGAGGACGGCGGGCAGCAGCTCCCCGTGTGCAGGACCCACATCAAACCTCTGCCCCTTTCTCAGCAAATAAGGCTAAGGTCCCTCAGCCCGGGGGAGGGCAGGGCAGGGCAGGGCGGGGCGGAGTGTGTCAGCAGATTTCTCTAGATCAAAACAAGCTGTTCCCGGAAACCAACCGCAGTAAACAGCCTGGGTGCGGTGGGGTGGGTGGAGGTGGGCCCGCCCTGCCGGCCGTTGGGGCCGAGGCCGCCTTCCTGGCAGCCCTCGGGCCCTGGCTGGGGGAGGAGGGAGTGGGGGAGGGCCCCTTGGGCAGCCTCCGACTTCAGGGTCAGCGCTCGGCCTGTCCTTCCTCACGGCCACGGCGCCTCCCCTCCCCATTCGTTCTGAAGTCAGCCCAGCTCTGCTGGTCCCAAACACACAGCCCAGGAGGTTCCCGGGCGGCGGGAAGAGGAGAGGAGAGGGTGGGAGGGGGTTCTCCTTCACACCAAGGACAGGATAAGAGCATTGTGAACTCCACTCGTCCCCCGAACCCCCGTGGGCCGGTCCCTGCGCTGTGGCCTAGGCCCCTGGGCTGCCTCCTCAGGGACCCTCAGCGGGCGGCTCCTCACAGGGACCCTCAACGGGCGGCCTCCCCACAGGGACCCTCAGCGGGCGGCTCCTCAGGGACCCTCAGCGGGCGCCCTCCTCACAGGGACCCTCAGCGGGCGGCCTCCTCAGGGACCCTCAGCGGGCGGCTCCTCACAGGGACCCTCAACGGGCGGCCTCCCCACAGGGACCCTCAGCGGGCGGCTCCTCAGGGACCCTCAGCGGGCGGCCTCCTCACAGGGACCCTCAGCGGGCGGCCTCCTCAGGGACCCTCAGCGGGCGGCCTCCTCAGGGACCCTCAGCGGGCGGCCTCCTCAGGGACCCTCAGCGGGCGGCCTCCACAGGGACCCTCAGCGGCGCCCTCCCCACAGGGACCCTCAGCGGGCGCCCTCCCCACAGGGACCCTCAGCGGGCGGCTCCTCACAGGGACCCTCAGCGGCGCCCTCCCCACAGGGACCCTCAGCGGGCGGCCTCCTCAGGGACCCTCAGCGGGCGGCCTCCCCACAGGGACCCTCAGCGGGCGGCTCCCCACAGGGACCCTCAGCGGGCGGCCTCCTCAGGGACCCTCAGCGGGCGGCTCCCCACAGGGACCCTCAGCGGGCGGCCTCCTCAGGGACCCTCAGCGGGCGGCTCCCCACAGGGACCCTCAGCGGGCGGCCTCCTCAGGGACCCTCAGCGGGCGGCTCCCCACAGGGACCCTCAGCGGGCGGCCTCCTCAGGGACCCTCAGCGGGCGGCTCCTCACAGGGACCCTTAGCGGGCGGCCTCCTCAGGGACCCTCAGCGGGCGGCCTCCTCACAGGGACCCTCAACGGGCGGCCTCCTCACAGGGACCCTCAGCGGGCGGCCTCCTCAGGGACCCTCAGCGGGCGGCCTCCTCAGGGACCCTCAGCGGGCGGCCTCCTCAGGGACCCTCAGCGGGCGGCCTCCTCAGGGACCCTCAGCGGGCGGCCCCTCTGAGCCGGAGGCCTCCCCAGTCTCAGGGCCTGAGTGAGGAAACTGCACAGTCACCCACTCTGGCTGCCGGCCAAGCCCTTCCTGCCTGCTGCCGCCCAGCAGCTCACGCAGAACAGCCACCAGCGCCCACACCGGCCCCCCCAGCCCTACACCGGCTCCCAGTGCCCACACCAGCCCCAGGCGCCCACCCCAGCCCCCAGCACCCCACCCCCACCCCCAGGGCCCCACACCGGCCCCCAGTGCCTCTCCCGGACGTGACCCTGAGCACACCCTCCATCCTCCACCCTGCCTGCCTTCCTCTTTCCCACTTCCTCATCCTGAGTGTGTCTTGCGGGAGGCTCTTCACGAGGGACTCCTGGCCCAGCCCCCCCTCAGCTCCTTCAGCCCTTGGCCAAAGCCAGAGGTCACCTTCTGGGGCCCCACCCACCGGACCTGGCTCTGTCAGGAAGGGTGCTTTGTCCTCCTGGATCACGGCGCCCCAAGGCCCCGGTGTGCTCCCTGCCCAGAGGGACCTCGGGAACCGAGTGGAGCAAACAGTCTGTGTTGTAAAGGCCCCTCTGCCCCCTGTGTGCTGTCCATGAGCGTTTGTGGTATTTGTGGACTGTCAGGAGCATCACTCCACAAACTCTGGGGTCTGTCCAGCGCTGGGCTCCCAGGTCGGCGGACAAGGACACGGGTGGGGTGCTCCCTGTGGGTGGGCTGGGAGCTCACAGGAATGCCTGGGGTGGGCAAAGGAACCAAAGCCGGGAGAAGCTTGAGGGAGAGGGTGTGGGGGCTGACCTCCCCAGACCCTGGCTTATTGTGCAGAGGAGGAGGCAGCCAGCCCCCTGCTTGCCATGCTTCCATTGTCTTGTCCCACGTGGGCCAAACACGGGCAGGGGGGCTGGGAGGGCATCCTCAGTGAGAAGAGGACTTCTCACCTTGGACCCATGACTCCTCTGGGGGTCACAGGGCCTGTGGGCTGTGTCCCTGGGGGCCTTTCCTGGTCACTGCTGGGGCAGATCCAATTGGGGTCCACTCCCCTCCTAAGGCCAGGCTTCCAGGAAATTGGGTGGTGTCAGTCCCTGCATCCAGATTCCCTGCCACTTACACCCCAACTCCTGTGCATCAGCCTTCGGTGCCTCAGCCCTACTGACTCCCCTCCCTCAAGGTCCCTGAGCCCTGCCCAACTGGCCGCCTGCCTGGAGCCAGCCCTGCCCTTCCCTGCCAGTGCCTCCACGTTCCCGGTCACCTCTGGGTCCTGCAGCCCTGCCCCTCCCTGCTCACCGGACCCTGCTGGCCTCCAAGCCAAGCCCCTGTGTCCTTGCCCCCCAGCCTCCAGCAGAGGGAGGGCTGTGGGAGAGAAACCTGGTTCCCCCAGCCTGGCCTCCCTCCACCACTGAAGCTCCTCCAGCGGCCCCCAGCCTCCGAGGTCCCCTGTTGCCAACTAAGCAAGGCCCAGTTCTGGGCCTGTGCCCACCTTGCCAGCCTCTCCCCAAGCCGTGCCCACCAGGACCCCTGGCGACAGCTCCTCTGGGCAGGGAGCCGCACTGGTGCTGACAAACCACGGTCTTCCACCCGCAGGTCTGCACAGCCCCGCCTTCTCCAGCGCCCACCTGCCTGCAGCCCCACTGCTGGGCCTCCCGCTTCTGCGAGGCCAGTCTCAGCTCTGAGCCTGGCTCAGATTCTCCTCGAACCTCAGAAGGAGGTTCTGCTCAGATCCCCTTGGCCCACCTGAGGGGCATTGCTGGGTGAGGTGTGCGTGGTGGCAGGGCTTTCACGGGGAGAGCAAAACCCTCTGGGAGGTTCCAGCGGCCCATGAGGCTCCGACCTTGACAGGGAGGGAGCCCTGTGCTCTCACTGGCCCAGAAAATCAACAGTCACCACCACCCCCTCCGCCAAATGCCAAGGTCAAGTGGGCAGGGGACAGAAGTCTTAGGAAAGAGCTGGGAATTCATTGCTTGTGACCAGTAGTTTAAAATAGCTCGGTATGGGTGGGGGAGGGAGGTGCTGAGAGCCGGCCTGGACAGCTGGGAGGGGGAGGAACTGGGCGGTCAGCTCCTGTGGGCACAGGGTGAAGCAGGAGGGAATGAGTGGTCTCAGGGTGTGCCCCCCCCCCACACACACACCTTGGACTCACCCAAATAACCCCAGTTTTAGACAGGAAAACTTCGTAGGAAATTTTTAAAAATTCCGAAGCAGAATTTGTTTTCAGGACATGGATCCTGATCTTTGAATAATGTGGGTCCCATCACCAAATGAGGAACCTAGGGGAACCCCTGTATCTGGTGCTCTTGGAGGTCAGGGGTCAGGGACTCCCCCATCATGGATGGGAAGATGATGGTGGCGTCTGGACCCACGCCCCCAGGGCACCTGCTCAGCGAGGATGTGGGCAGCAAGGCCGGCCAGACCCAAGCCCTCCAGATTCTGCCCCGGTTTTTCCAGCTGCGTAGGTCGGGCAGGTGGTGCCATCTCGCAGCCTCTGCAGCTGAACCCGAGGAAAGGACGGGCTCAGCTGCCCCCTGCTGGCCGCAGTGAGAGAAGCAACCAGCAGGCAAGGACTGTGGCGGACCCGCCCGGCCAGCCCCCCACCATGGCCCCAAGTGGCTGGGTCAAGGCACCAAAAGCAGCCAATCTTGCGGCACCAGGCTTTATTATTACTATTATTATTATTATTATTATTATTATTATTATTTTAAATATATTATTGATTTCAGAGAGGATGTGTGAGGGAGAATCATTGATTGGCTGCCTTCTGCACAACCCCTATTGGGGATTAAGCCTGCAAACCCAAACATGTGCCCTTGACCAGTATAGAACTCAGGACCATTCAGTCTGCAGGCTGACACTACTCACTGAGCAAAACTGGCTAGGGTGGGGCACCAGGCTTTTTTTTAAAATTGAAGTGACGACCCCGGCCTGCCCTGCCACCTGTTCCGGATGAGGCTGGTTCTCTGAAACATGGAGCTGGTGTGGGCAGGAAGCAGGTGCGAGGCGGCTCCCAGGGCTGTGAGTGGTGGGGAATGACAATGGGATTACCGTGCTGATGGTTCAGTGACCTGTTACCTGAGGAATTAAGGGGTGTCTGGGAGCCATGAAGACCCTGTCCCCCTGCACCAACCCCCATCGGCAATCACTGGGCGCCTCCAGAGCCAAGAGAGCTGCCAGGCTAGTGGGGGTAACCATGCCTGCTTTACGTTTTAAAGATTTCTTTTTAATCCTCACCTGGGGGTATGTTATTATTATTATTATTGATTTAGAGAGAGGGGAAGGGAGAGGGAATTGGGAGAGAAACATCGATGTGAGAGAGAAACATTGATTGGTTGCCTCCCACACAAACCCCAACCAGGTATCAAACCCACAACCCAGGTATGTGTCCTGACCGGGAACTGAACCTGCAACCTTTTGGTAAATGGGCCGATGCTCCAACCAACTCAGCTACCTGGCTGCCAGTTGGTAGTTTGTAAAATCCCCAAGAAGACCAAGATAACAAACCTTCAGAGTGGTGTTATGGGTTGAATTGTGTGACCCAGTAACGCTCAGTATCAGAATGTGATGTTGGCGAAGAAGTTAGTGTAGACAGTGTAGTCAGGATGAGGTAGAGTGGGTCCTTAGTCCGCTATGACTGGGGTCCTCAGGAGGATGTAAGACGGACACACGGGGGAGCCACAGACTGCCAGCGGAACCCCAGAGGCTGGGAGAGGCAGGAGGGACCCCTGCAGCCCTCCAGCCTCCTGAACGGAGACAATGCACTTCTGCTGTTTACGCATGGCCCTCGGCTGTAGAACCTGTGGAGGCAGCTCCAGGAAACTGCAGGCGGGAAGAAAAGGGGACAGGAAATGACCTCAGGACCGGGTGGGATGAGTGAATGCAGGAACCTGACGTAACCATAGACAGATGCAGCCATTGCAGGCCAGAGATGCTTTTACATCCGTCACTTAGTGTCCCCACTTCACAGATGAAGAAACTGGGGCTCAGAGAGCTGATTTTAAAAGTAGCATATATTTTATTGATTTTTCACAGAGGAAAAGAGAGGGATAGAGAGTTAGAAATATCGATGAGAGAGAAACGTCAATCAGCTGCCTCCTGCATGTGCCCACAACCAAAGGTACATGCCCTTGACCAGAATTGAACCTGGGAGCCTTCAGTCCTAGGCCGACGCTCCATCCACTGAGCCAAGCCGGTTTGGCAGAGAGCTGATTTTTGATTCCACAACCAGGAGCGCCTACCAGCGGCCTCCCGCCTCTGCCAACGGTTACAGAGGTAGGAACCGGGCGCTCTGCCCAGGGGTGTGCAAGATTAGACAGGCACCCTCCTCCCCAAACCCGAAGAAGCAGGTATTACGCCATCCCCATTGTATTTATGTATTTTTTTAAAACGAGTTTTTATTTCAGAGAAGAAGGGGGAGATAAACACAAAGCAGGGAGGGCCGCAGTGAAAGCGTGGTGTGGCAGGCAGAAGTAAGGCTCCCAAGATGCCTCATCCCTGGAGCCCGAGAATCAGAATTTACAGGCAAAGAGAAATTAAGGACCCTCTTGGGCCTCTTACCCTGACCATCCACCAAGATTGGACAACCTCACCCTGGCTGCTCGGTGGCATTCAGCACGGAGCCGGAGCCCGAGGGCTGCGCTCCCTGAGCATCTTCTCTCTGTATAAAAGGCTAATGTGCTGTCCGCCGGGTAACGCTGTCACAAAGCAATGCCGGCTTCCTCTCCCTAGTGACCTCTAGCCTCATTGGTTTCTTCAGCCCAGGAACAGGACTTGCTTTATAGCCAGGTGGAAACACTTTACATGGTAACCAAACGTCTGTGAAGCGTTTTCCCGGGCCCCATCTCATCTGGTCCTCAGAGAAGTCCTGAAGGAGGTAGATAGGAGACTCAGTGGAATCCTATTTTCATTAGCCGGAAAACAGAGATTTAGAAAGTTTAGAAATGTGACCTGATTGAAAAAAAAGAAATGGGGGACCTTGAAAATGACTTCAGGTTTTCTCACTGCGCAGAGTTAAATATTTCACCCTTTGTTCTCCCTGTGTGATCTACAATAATGATGTGCTTCGTGTTGATATTTACTGCTGTGTTGCTGACAGTTACCTGAAAGAGAAGCTGGGGAGCTTCACTGGGCTGGAAAAAGCTTAGCTACACCAGAAAGCAGGTCTAAACCAGTTTATTCTGTAACTGTAAGAGGCTAAGTTGACACTTCATGCAGCACAATACATACAAAGCTCTCGCTGGTGCCAATGGCACACGTGTTTCCATCTGTCATTGTCGGTTGTGAATTTGGTTGACACTTCCATTATAGAGAAAGGACGAATAGCGATATTAAAATATTTCGAATTCATTTCCTTTCAATGTGCACCGGGCCACTAGTGGTTAATAAAAAGCCCATACACAGCTGCGAGCTGTTCCCCAGGCTGTGAGTTCCCCAGCAAAGAGGGACTAAGTGGCTCATCAGCTGACTGTAGGGAGAAGACGGGCCATCCACCTGGGCCAGGGGTAGTAATAATCACAAGTGTCCTTACACTGGACGTGGCAGGTAGAGGAGAGGCGGAGGAGGGACGGAGTGCGGGCTGAGGACCCCATCTCCTTCCCTGGCTTGAAGATGGAGGGGCCTCTGGAAGCTGGAGCCGTGAACAGGTTCTTGCCAGAGCACGGAATACAGCCCTGTCCACCCCCTCCCCTCAGCCAGCGAGTTCCCTTCAGACTCGGACCTCAGAGCTGAGACAGTGAGTGTGCTGTGTAAGCCACCGAGATCATGGTCATCGGTCACAGCAGCCACAGGACACTAGCCTGGTGGAGCGGGCAGAGGGCCTGGGCAGAGAAGGGGCTCCAGGCCTGCCAGGCCCCAGGCCATGGTGCTCCCGGAACCACAGGATGGGTGCCTGTGCCATCGGCGGGCCCTGGCCTCCTCCTCTCCAGCTTTCTGGGCACAGGACCTCGCCCACAGGCCAGCGCCACGGGCATCACTGCCGTGCAGCTTCCTGCGGGGTCCGCAGCGCGCCGAAGGGCTGGCCTGACGCTGGCCTTGCCCAACAGGATCTGTGGAGACAAACTGCCCCTGCCCTGACCGGCTCCCAGGCTGGGACCAACTCTCATTACTCACAAACACCGAAGCTGCTGGAAAGGTTTTATTATTAATAAGTCACGTGGTACAAAACAATCAGAATATTTAAAGGACATTTAGCAAAAGGCTTTGTCCCAAAGGACAGGAGGAAAGGTTAAGACACAATGGCTGCTTAGAAAACAGGAGTAAAAAGTAATTTGTGTGCACACACGCCCACCACACCCACAGGCCCCGGGGCCCATCAGATAAGAGTGCACTTGGCATCAAAACAGTGTGTGGGCTGGAGGGCCAAGGGCCGGGAGCCAGACGCTGGGCAGCGGGAGCCAGTGACTCCAGGCTGGGCACCTTTTATGACAAATACGGTCCCTGCTGCCCGAGGCGAGCCCACCTCAGACACCTGGAGTTCCCACGTCACCAGGGAGGAGGTGGCTCTGGCATCTGGAGGCGTGGCTGGCATTTCCTCGCCCACAGCCCGCCAGGAAGGAGACAAAGCGAGCCCTGAGCTGGCTGAGCGGGCGCCTCTTCCCGCAGAAAGTCCCAGGAAGCGGGGAGCTCCTGGGCTGGCCAGCCGGCGCCACATTCACCGCGGCCATTTGTTCCCAAGAAAGAGGGACCGCTGTTGGGATGGGACTTCCCGCCTGGCCGGCCCCCAGCACACACCACCTCCCAGGGGGAGTGGGCTCTGAGGGTGTGGAGTTTTCTCCAGTTGCTTCTGAGTTTACTGGGTTCCAGGAACCAAAGCTGATGAGTAAAAACTAAACCAACCTGAAGCCGGGGGTTTGGGAGCTTCTCCCAGTGGGGGCGGGGGCCCTCCAGCACAGTGACGTCACCAAAACCAGCAAAGAGGCACTTTCCTTCCGGTCAGTGTCCCTGCCCACAGAGGCCTGAGTGAGGGCACAGGTGCCCCCGCTGCGCTGGGCCTGCCCAGCTCCCTCCGGTTCCCTCCATCCAGGGAGGGCCTGAGTGCGGCCCCTCCTCCCGGTGCTGCCACCGGCCATGGCTCAGCTCTGAGGCCCGGCCCACCCGCCAGGGACGCCCGCCTGGCACATGCGTGGAATGGAATGCCGGCCAGGGCACCGCGGGGATGTGGTCGCCGAAGTCCAGGGAGGACAAAGACGCACACGGGACCTGCAGGGCCCAAGCCCTGGTCCTTGACCTCCTGCCGTGGGAGCCGCCGTGTGGCTTCAGAGCAGGAAGCGCTGTCCGTCTTGGGCCCACAGGCGAGTCCCTGGGTAAGGGGGTCCGGGCCTGAGGAGAGGTCCTGGGTGGCAGCGGGGCCCACAGTGCGAAGGGTCCGGTGGGATCCCTGAGCTGCTGGGCACAGCCCGGCACAGCCAAGCACAGACGTCCCTGCTCCAGCGTCGAGGTAGCCTTCTTCCAGCTCAGGGCCCCGCCCGGCCCTGCCCGCCTCCTGCGCACTGCCGCGGCCTCAGCCCTGGTCTGGGCGCTCGCCGGGCTGCACCACGGTGTAGCTGCCCTGGCCCAGGGACAGCTGCCGGCTGAAGAAGGACGTGGTGCGCTTCGGCTTCACCGGCCTGATCTGCTCGCCTGTCGGGTGAGGACCCTTGAGGAGGGCTTCCGGGAGGCCCAGCCCCCAGAGCCTGCTCTGGGCCTCGCTCTCCTCTCACACCAGCCGCCTCTGGCCTCGCTCTCCCACCCCGACTCTCCCACCAGGGACGGGTGTGGGCGGGCGTGTCACAGCCCCAACCAGAGGCAGATCCGGGTGTGAGTGATGCTGGGCCAGCCGTGGTGCCTGAGGAGCTTTGCTAAAACCTATTCCCGAACAGACCAAGGAAACAAAGGACCTGGACCTACAGGAGGCCGAAGGTGAGCTCAGCAAGGCCAGAGAACCTCACGAGGGCCCAGTTTCAAGCAGGTGCCATGTTGCTGGGAACACCTCTGACAGGATGGGGTCGAAGGGGCACTCCACCTCTGTGACCCTCCTCCCCCCAAGCCAGAAGCCCTGTCTAGTCCTGAGAAAAACATCCAACTCCAGAGAAGGGAATCCTACAATGTCCCTGACCAGCCCCCGCGACCCCAACTGCCAAGGTCAGAAACGGTCACAGCCAAGAGGAGCCTAAGGACACATGACAACTGAGCAGTGTGGGGTCCAGATGGTCCACGAACTAAAGAGACACGAGGCTACACTAAGGACTTCAGTTAACAACATGAGAACCAGCCCTCGCTGGTGTGGCTCAGTGGATAGAGTGTCCGCCTACTGACTGAAAGGTGTGGGTTCAATTCCAGTCAGGACACAGGCCTGGGTTGCAGGCTTGATTCCCAGTGTGGGGCATGCAGGAGGCAGCCAATCAATGACTCTCTCTCATCATTGATGTTTCTGTCTCTCTCTCCCTCGCTCTTCCTCTCTGAAATCAATTTAAAAAAATGTCATCAATATTGGTTCATTAATTACAATATATATGCTATGTTAACAGAAGATGTTAATTTAAAAAAATGAAGCAAAAAAAGAAAAACAGGCAACATACGTGAACAGTAATTCATGAAGAAAACATACATGATCACGCACATAAAAATGGTCCAACTTCACTAGAATCCAAACAGCACCTCCCCCTGGACAGTAACTCACTGCCTCTCAGCCGTGAGACTAGAAGCTCCCAGTGCCCTCGGGCTGGTGCGGGTGCAGAGACGCGGCCCCCGTGAGCGGCAGTGCAGGCCATCCGTCCCTCCACAACGTCCTCTGCTCTGGGACCCGCTCAGGGCCCCACACGGCGACCCGGGAGTTCCTAGTCTCCACATCGGGACAGTCCTGAGCGACCACATCTGTGGGCGCAGCAGGGAGAGGGGCCGAGCAGGACTCTCACCGGGACCCCAGAGGCCTCTGTGGGACCCCAGAGCTCAGCTGTGATGCTCCCACCAGCCCTCCCCTCAGCCAGAGGCTCCCAGCCTCCCTCCCCTCAGCACCACGAGGAGGCCACTCACCCTCCTCCACGTAGTCGATGGTGGACAGGTGCTGGATCCGGCTGCTCACCACGCTGCCCTGTCTGCGGAGCTGGGGGCGCTGAGCGGGAGGCGGTGAGGAGCCGGGGGCGGAGGAGGGACCGTAGGCGCCCTCCTGGGGGGCAGTGGGCTCAGAGGCCTGGCTCAGCTCGATGCAGTACTCGATGAGGCTGCTCATCAGTTCAGCCTGGGGAGGGGAGGGGGAGGCCAGCGTGAGGACCGGAGGGGGGCGGGGGCCAGGCCCAGCCTCCCAGCCCCTGCAGGGAGAGAGGAACCAGATGGATGTCCCTGCCCTCTCCGGTGGGGGAGGCATGTGAGGAAACAAATGCCATTCACAGAGGAAAGCAAGCGGGTAGGTGCTCGGCAGGCCAGCGGGCAGGGCAGGCAGCCCACCTGTCCTGGTGGGCGAGTGGGGTCCTGGGGCTGGGAGGTGGGTGGGAAGAGAACATTCTACAGCTTGGGAAGGCAGGAGGCACAGCTTGGGAAGGCAGGAGGCACAGCTTGGGAAGGCAGGGGGCACAGCTTGGGAAGGCAGGGGGCACAGCTTGGGAAGGCAGGAGGCACAGCTTGGGAAGGCAGGGGGCACAGCTTGGGAAGGCAGGGGGCACAGCTTGGGAAGGCAGGGGGCACAGCTTGGGAAGGCAGGGGGCACAGCTTGGGAAGGCAGGAGGCACAGCTTGGGAAGGCAGGAGGCACAGCTTGGGAAGGCAGGGGGCACAGCTTGGGAAGGCAGGGGGCACAGCTTGGGAAGGCAGGGGGCACAGCTTGGGAAGGCAGGAGGCACAGCTTGGGAAGGCAGGGGGCTGCTGCTCTGGAGAGGATGAGATCGAGGGGAGGACGGAGGGGAGGACGGGGCCAGGCAGGCCTTGGCGCTGAAGGAACTGCATGCGTGTTGGCCAGAAAAGCCTGCAGGCCCGTGAGGGGAGGAAGGCGGCAGTGAGGTCATGGGGGAGGGGTGGGTGGCTCCCACTGAGCACATTCTTCAACAGTGAGCCTTCTCAACCAAAGTGAAACAACACATCCTATGTAAGGAAAGCCTAATATGCAAATGTGAACAACACATCCTATATAAGGAAAGCCTAATATGCAAATCGATTGGACAGTGGAATGATGATCAGATCAGTGGGGGGTGGGCCAGTGAGCAGGCAGCACCAGGCCAGCCAGCCAAGACAGGTGCCAGCAGGCAGAGGGAAGGGATGGATATTGGGGGGAGGGGTGCAGTGAGGGCATGTACTGGGGCGGGGGAGGCCGGGGAAGTCCATGGGGGGGGGAAAGGAGAGATATGTACTATTATTTGTAATATTTCAAACAATAAAAAAAAATTAAAAAAGAGATGTATGGATAGCAAATAAATACATGAAAAGATGGTCACATCATTAGTCGTTAGGAAAATGAAAATTAAAACCACAATGCATCTCTCTCGCATCAATGTTTTTCTCTCTCTCCTTCCTTTCCACTCTAAAATTCAATGGAAAAACATCCCTGGGTTAGAATTAACACACACACACACACACACAAAACCCCACATAAGTGAGATATCACTATTACAAAGTAATGAGAATGGCAAACAAGCAAATGAGACTGACAGACCAAGTGCTGACAAGGACGCAGAGGACAAGAACCGTCAGACACGGGTGGAAACGCAAACAGG
Source organism: Pipistrellus kuhlii (assembly GCF_014108245.1). Taxonomy (NCBI): domain Eukaryota; kingdom Metazoa; phylum Chordata; class Mammalia; order Chiroptera; family Vespertilionidae; genus Pipistrellus; species Pipistrellus kuhlii. Next base: position 43,377 of record NW_023425558.1, on the reverse strand, counting down.
ACAGTCATTCAGGAAACAGTCTGATATTGTCCAGTAAAGCCAGTCACATGTTTGTCATAGAACCCAGCAATCCACCCCACGTGGTGACAGAAATAATGCCAATAAAAAATGGGCAAAAGACGTGAATGGCTGGTGCGGCCCAGTTGGTCCAAGTGTCATCCCACACACGGAAAGGTGGTGGCCTCAATTCCTGGACAGGCACATACATCTCCAGGTTTCAGGGTCAATCCACAGCTGGGGCTTGTGCGAGAGGCAACCAATCAGTTGCTCTCTCTCTCTCTCCCTCCCACCCCCGTTCTCCCTCTCACTCTCCCTCTTCCTCTCTCTTCCTTTCTCTTAAAAAAAAAAAAATAAATTAAAAAAAAAAATATATATATATATATATATATTTATGTATATATATATATATATATACACACACACACACACACACACACACACACACACATACACACACACAGGCATTTCATCTCTAGGAAGAAACACAAACAGCAAATAACCTACTCCATAGCTTGTCTGTGGTGGAGGTAGTTGTCAAAACTCACTCTTAAAATGGATGCATTTTATTGTAAATTATGCCCCAATGAAATTGAATAAAAAACAAAAGAGCCGAAACCGGTTTGGCTCAGTGGATAGAGTGTCAGCCTGTGGACTGGAAGGTCCCAGGTTCGATTCCGGTCAAGGGCATGTACCTTGGTTGCGGGCACATCCTCATGGGGGGTGTGCAGGAGGCAGCTGATCAATGTTTCTCTCTCATCGATGTTTCTAACTTTCCATCCCTCTCCATTCCTCTCTGTAAAAAATCAATAAAATATATTAAAAAAAATAATTATAAGGAGATACCGCTACTCACCCACCAGAGTGGCTAAAATGAACACAAAAAACTGGTAGCCTTGGCCCCTATGGCTCAGTTGGGTGCTGCCCTGCTCACTGAAAGGTTGCTAGTTCAATTCCTAGCCAGGCATATACTCGTGTTGTGGTTGCATCCCCGGTTAAGGCGTGTGCAGGACAGCTGATGTTTTTCTCTCTCTCCCTTCCTCACTCTCTAAAATCAATAAAAACTTACAACCAAACACCCCCCCCCCCCCGCAGTAACAGTAGGCGTTGGAGCTTGTTTTATCAACTCTCATCTGCCCTGCGGAGTGCAGACTGGTAATCCGCTTCGGAAGCTGGCCGTGTCCACAAAGGCTGAGCGCGGCCCACTGGGACAGCCACTGCACTCCTGTGTGCACCAGACAAGCAGCACTGCCCGCTACATCCCAAACCAGACACCAGGGTCCGCCAGCGACAGAACGGAGGACTCAATGCTGAGCGAGAAACCAGCCACGGGAACACACTGGGGAGCCGCTGCTAGAAGGTTCGCAGACAGACACAATGACTGGCAGATAGAAGTCAGGAGTGGGGAGGGGGTGATTCTTCGGGGGGGAGGGCTGGAAGGGTGCTTGAGGGGTCTCCTAGGATCCTGGCTCTACTTCCTAATCTGAAAGGTGGCACATGGGTTTGTTTTGGGAAAATCTATTGAGTTACACACTTAGGATTTGGGTACTTTTCTGTATATTATAATTCAATACAACATTCACTTAAAAAGAGGTCTAGAGTAGCAATGTAAAATGTGTGGTCATCAGCATGAAGATGGGGACAGCGAGGCAGTCAAAGCCGAGAGAGGAAAGAGCTCCTGGACATAAGCAGTAAATGGCGGCATAGGTGCAGAGGGGCCCTAACCTTTCCGTGCTGCCCCTCGTCTCAGAGCAGCCAACTCTCAGGGGGCGTCAAGGACAGAGGGAGCTGGTGTGGTGGTCGACAGCACTGGGAAGCCTTCAACACACAGCCGCCACCAGTGTGCGACACTCCCGGCCAGGCCCAGCTAACTCGCGAGGGGGGCCCAGGCCAGTAGAAGCCAGCGCGCCGGTCCCCGGCCCTCAAGGGCCCTTTCACCCCCACTACCTGCTTGGAGTAGATCTTGAGCAGCTTGTTGACTGGCGTGCCCTCATTGTTGCCATCGAACTCCAGCCACAGGACAGACTCCTCCTCCTCGGGGGACGTGTGGTCCCAGGACAGCTCCTGGAAACGCAGGCCCAGCAGGACGTGCTGGTCCGCGGAGAGGCAGAGCTCGGACGGGGCAGAGGTCTCTCCCCTGCCCTGCCTGGCTCAGCGCCACCGGAAGGGGCTTCCTGGCTGTTTAACTCTAAGGCTGAGTCTGCATTCGTGAGTTCTCCAGGGAGAGGGGTCCCTGCTTCCATCAGACCCAGGAGGAAGAGACACCCTCACCACAGTGTGTCTCAACAGGGTATCACGTGGGGGAAGAGCAAGTGGGGAGGGAGACCCAGGAGCTGAGCAAACTGTCCTGCCAGCTGTGGAGGGCTCCTGAGCAGGTGCAGAGACGCTGCCCACAGGGCAGCTGCCACCACCGCCCTCACTACCGGCAGCCAATGCAGTGAGAAGCAGGACGCGGATACCAGGAGGGCTCCTGGTCCTGGGCATTTCTGGAAACCAGAGCTGGTCCTCCGCCACTGGAGGGCAGAACAGCCAGGCCTGACAGGGTCCCTCCAGTCAGAGGCCTCATCCCAGCTGCAGCCTCCCTGCCTGGGCAGCCACTGCCCAGCACACTGGGCTGCCCCAGAGCAGACCCAGAAAAGCCCAGGGACATCGAGGGAGGGAGGGTCCCCTCGGACAGGCCACCCACCCTGCCCAAGGCCAACCCCAGGCCCAGGGTAACCCGGAAGGCCTGGGTAAGGACCCCACTCTCATCCTCTCCACTGAGACCTCCAGGATGGTACCTTCTCCCTGTTGTCGATGACATGCACACCCTCCAGATTGATGGCTACCGTCACCGGCTTCCGTCCGCCCCGGTGCAAAAAGCTCTGGGCTGGCTTGTCCACCTCGCCGTGGAAGAAGGCACACCTGCGAGGGGAGCTGGGTCAGCCGGTCCCGCCAGCACCGAGCAGACGGCTCAGCTGTGGCTCATCACCAGCGAGGGCTCTGCCAGGCCCTTCGGGTGGCTGGAGGCTCTGGGGACGCGCCCCAGGGGAGGAAGGCTGGATGGAGGTGGTGGCATCGGAGCGGGTGTGCAGGACAGGAGGGTGTGGACAGGCAGGAGGCGGGCCTGAGTGGCACACAGAGGGGGCACCACAGGCAGAGGGAAGAGCGTGAATCCAGGTGCGGACAGAGCCGCCAGGAGCCTGGGGACCAGGGCTGAGCCGCTGGAGGTTCTCTTTCCGTCCACACGCACCTCCTTGACCACCCCTTTGGGTCCCTGCTTTCAAACACCATCCACGTGCTGATGGCTCACCAGTTATACCGAGCGCTAGACCCAGACACCAAACGCCTCCCCGGAGCAGCCGCCTGGGTATCCAGCGGCGTCCCCGGGACAGAGGGCACCCGGGCGTGGCGGCCGGCGCGGGCTCACCCGTAGTAGGGAAGCTCGTGGCACTTGGCGAGGTAGGCCTGGTAGTGGGTCCGCAGGGGCGCCTCCCGCTCGCTGTCGCCGCTGCCCTCCTTCACCCTGCGGTAGGCGCTGAGCAGGCCCTGCTCGCTGGTCCCGGCCTTGGCCCCGCGGCCCCGGAGGGCGGCGAAGAGCCCGTGGCCTCGCTTGCACAGGTGCGCGGGGAGGAAGGAGTCCAGCTTCTCCCTGCAGGGAGGCAGGGAGCTCCGCATGAGGCTCGTGGCTGACAGGCCACGGTCCTCCGGTGCGGACTCGCTCATGGGGGGAGGGCAGGCGTGAACTGCCAAGGGTCCCCACTTCTGCCACCGCCACAGCACACTGACGGGAGAGTCAGCCCTCCCAGGCCGCCCCGGGCCAGGCTGAGGCTGGAGTTTCACAGGGAGACGTGGCTTCCTGGGCTAGCAGGACTTTCACAACCAAAAATGGAACGAGTGACCTAGAGCTGGCGATGCTTTCTTCTGCCAAACAGGATGCAGGGAAACACCAACCTGCAGCCCACGGTGCAGGTCCGTGAAAGAGGGCATTTCTCTCACACAGAGGAGGACAGCCCGAGTGTGACCGTGTCCCGCCCCCGGGGCGGCCCGGTGACTCCCGGCCGCACGCTGGCGGTTCTGCAGCGGCCACAGCTGGCCTCGGCCTCCCACGTGTAACCTAAGGACACTGGCGTCCACAGCCACGGAGGGCACAGCGTGTGTCACACACGTCTCCCTGCAGCTGCGTTTCCGACAAAGAGGGAGGACCACACAGCGGCCACGGGGAAGGGAGGGCGAGGAGAGGCTGGCAGCAGGGCAGCATGAGGGGGTCTCCAAGGGGCTGCCCCCTTCTCAGGGCTGCCTGCCGCGGGCACTGCCATCACTGTGCCCGCACAGTCCCCAACTGTGACCACAACAAGCCAGCCCAGCTCCTTCCCGACCTCACATGAAGGCTGGCTCCTCCTCAGGCACCGAGGGCTCCAAGGGCTGGGGCGCCCACAGACATGCTGAGTCCTCCCCAGCGGGCCCTGGGCCCAGGGCAGACGAGGAAGAGGAGGCTCAGAGGGGAGGGCTCACCCAGTCTCAGTGTCAGGGCTGAGGCCTCCTGACCCTGCAAGACCTAAGGCCAACTGTAATAGCATTCTGGGGCGACCCTCCCCCCGCCCGCCTCAGGCCGCGCGGCCTCACCTCACGGCGCAGGCGGTGGGCTGGCCGGGCTGGAAGGGCCCGAGCTGCAGGCGGCACACCAGGGCGCCCAGCGCCTCGCAGTCCTCCGCGTCGCAGGGGTACCGCGCCGCCAGCACGTTGGCCTTGGCCTCCTCGTAGAGCAGCCGCAGCACCTCCTCGTCGTGGATCTGAGGGGGGAGGGCCGCTCAGCTAGCTCCGGCCCCGGGTCCGGGGATCCGGGGACAAGGGGAGGCGACACACAGGGCACCAGACCCGCCCGTTCTGGCTCACCTGGAGCTCCCTCCGCTTGGGGAAAAACACGTTCCTTCGGAACTGCAGGGACGGCTCATCTGCGGGGAGAGGCCGGGTCACTGCCCAGCCCCTCCGACCGGCCAGTCCCGACCCCAGGCTCACCAACCAGGCTGAGAAAGCCGGGGCTGGGCACAGGGGGGTGGCTTATCTGGACAAGCTCGCTGGCCTCCCAGCCCGTCCTCTCCTGGGCGCCCCTCAGGCCCCCCAGCTCCCCTCAGGCCCCCAGCTCCCCTCAGGCCCCCCAGCTCCCCTCAGGCCCCCGGCTCCCCTCAGGCCCCCAGCTCCCCTCAGGCCCCCAGCTCCCTCAGGTCCCCCAGCTCCCCTCAGGGCCCCCCCCCCTGCTCCCTCAGGCCCCCCCCCCTGCTCCCCTCAGGCCCCCAGCTCCCTCAGGCCCCAGCTCCCCTCAGGCCCCCAGCTCCCCTCAGGCCCCCAGCTCCCCTCAGGTCCCCCAGCTCCCCTCAGGCCCCCCCCCCTGCTCCCCTCAGGCCCCCAGATCCCCTCAGGCCCCCCCGGCTCCCCTCAGGCCCCCAGCTCCCCTCAGGTCCCCCAGCTCCCCTCAGGGCCCCCCCCCCCGCTCCCCTCAGGCCCCCAGATCCCCTCAGGCCCCCCCGGCTCCCCTCAGGCCCCCGGCTCCCGGGCCAGGAGAGGCTGGCGGGCCTGGGAGCCGGTGCTCCCGCCCGGGGGGCTGAGATGGGGCCGGGGAGCACCTCACCTGTGGCCACGTCGTCGTCCGGGGCGTCAGTGAAGCGCAGCAGCAGCTCTGGCCACTGGCGGCCCAGCTTGTAGGGCTGGTGCTTGGGCTTCAGCTGCACCTCTGCAGGCGAGAGGGGAGCCATGCGGCCTCTGCCAGGGTGGCCCGAGGCACAGCAAGCGCGCTGCCGCCCACCCCTCCGCAACACGACAGAGTCATGGTCAATGTCAACTGAGCAGGCACTGAAAGGCCCGAACCTTTAGGGGGACTCTCCGCAATGCCCATCCTCACTGCACCCAGAGAAAGTGAGGCTCAGAGGTTAGGCTGCAGCCTCTGACTGTTCTCTCCCGCCAGGGCAGGCCGGAGCCCAGGCTGCGCGGAGGGCAGGTGTGGGTGGCGGTACAGGTGCACCTGGCACTGCCATTAGGAAGCAGAGCCCGAAGCTCCACATTTTTATTTACTTATTTGTTTAAATATATTTTTATTGATTTCAGAGAGGAAGGGAGAGGAAGAGATAGAAACATCAATGATGAGAGAGAATCGCTGATCAACTGCCTCCTGCACCCACCCTACTGGGGATTGAGCTCACAACCAGGGCATTTGCCCTTGAACAGAATTAGAACCTAGGACCCTTCAGTATGCAGGCTGATGCTCTATCCACTGAGCAACACCGGCCAGCTGCCCCGCACTTTAGACTGTAAGTTCCCTGAGAGCAGGGACACCTCTGGTCCTGTTCCCCACTGAATCCCAGCATCCAGAGGGCTGTCCGGAAGGAGGGGTGGGCGGGCTCCGCACACACTTGTGAGATGAACGAGGTAGCTGACTCGCTGAGCCCCCTGACACACTGGAGGCGGGGACCTGTGGCAGGTGCTCCCTTCTGCCAATGGCCCAGCCCCAACCAGCCTTACACTCCAGAGAACTTCCATTCTCAGAACAGGACTATACTGACCCACAGAGACACACTTCCAGATGGGCCTTTCTGCTGGAAACTCACCCAGACAGACAGACAGACTGTCCCTGGACCCTGTTCCATGTAGAGTGACAATGGCACTGAGAAGGCAAACCCTTCCAAACATCCAGCTCAAAGGAAGAGCAGCGTTGGCAGACGGCACCCCCCTCTGCCTCACTGCCCTGGGCATCCGAGGGTGCTCACCCACTCTGGGGTGGGGTGGGGGTGGGCCAAGGCTCTGAGGGGCCGAGTCAAAGCTGAGCGACCTTTCGGCCTCCCTGAGCGCAGCGAGGGAACAAAGGGGCAGTGACTTCCTGCTGGCCTCCAGCCGCCCTCCCGGAGGAGGCAGGTCCCCAGGAGACCGGCCGCAGGGACACACAGAGTCCATTCACTTCCCTGCGTGGGAGCAGGAATGCGGTGGGGAGGGAGGGGGCGGAGGAAGTGGGAGGAGGAACAAGCCGTGGCCAGCTGTAGGGACAGGAGCCGAGGCAGGGCAGCCGCGGGAACCGCCACCCCAGCTTTTCAAAGACACCAGCCCAGGGGCCCACAGTCCTGCCCAGGGACAGCTGAGCCCGGCGGGGAGCAGCCGGAGGAGAGCGGTCAGCAGGAAGAGGGTGGGCGAGAGCAGCAGCTGGCAGGAAGCTCTAACTGCTGGGCAGGGTGTGGGGGGGCAGGCACCCACTGTCCCACCAAGCTAGCTGATAACCCCGCCAGGGCAGAGGCACAAACCCTAACCACTAGGGGCCCCTGGGACCAGTGACCCCCCCTTCTTTTTTATAGATTAAGATGTTACATATGTGTCCCCCCATCTACCCCACCAGTCACCCCCTTCTTGTCCCTGTTCTTGAAAGAGAAAGTTTAAGCTCAGAAAACATGCCTGGCCCTGGCTCCAGGTGGGGTGCTTCCCTCCCCCTGTCCAAGCCAGGAGGCTGGCGGCCGCAGGGAACCCCGCCCTCCCCTCCCAGGCCTGAGGTCCGGAGAGCCATTCCCTCCATCCGGCACCATCCCGCCTTGGGGACCTCAGCCTGGAAGGGCAGGAAGGACATGGTGGTCACAGGCCAGACACCAGGCAGGCCGAAGGCCGTGCGGCAGGGCAGTCAGTTCCCACTCGTCCTGCCTTCCCGCGCTCAGGAAAATTCGTCAGCGGTGGCAGCTTCCGGGCTGATCACCACCTGCTCCCTGCTGTCCAGAGCAGGGGCAGTTCAAAGAGGTCAGCTGGGGGCCACCCAGGTTTCTGTTCTGACCTTGATCCTACCTCTCGCTGGTCCCACCACCCAAACCTCAATTTTGACACCTGCAAGTCAGGGCTGGGCCGTGAGGATAAGGTGAAACTGCTCAGGAAATGCCAGCTCGGGTGGTGGCACAGACCTGCGCACGCAGACCACTTCCTTAGTGTCACTGCTCCTGCCCCGGCTCCAGACTGCTGAGGCTGCAGGGCAGCTGCCCCTCCCCTGGCACCCGCAGAGAGGAGGTGGGGGCAGAGGAGCCAGGCATGCCCTCAGGGCTCTGGGTCCTGGAAAGGGTGGACAGACAGCTCCTACCCACACAAGCCCCGCCTTTCCCGGACCACGGGGGCCACGGGTTCTGGAGGCTGATCAGTACCCTCCGCCTGGGCTCCGCAGAGCCACGCCTTACCCAGCAGCGGGGAGACCAGCCAGAGGGCGAAGATCTCCAGGGCGACGTCCGGGAGCTGCAGGACCTCCCGGATGGCGCGGTGCAGCTCGTGGGCACTGAGGGACGGCAGGCTCTCCACTGCCAGGGGCACCACGGTGTCATCCGCCAGGTACACCAGCACGTCTGCTGCTGCAATGAAGCCAGGCGGTCAGCGGGCCAGCCTCAGGCACAGGCGTGTCCCGCTGGGCGGCCCCCACTCTACACCCTCCGGGGCCCTGGCTACAGAGACAGTCCCTGAAGGGTCCAGTGCAGAACGCTGTCCGTTAGGACTTACGCAAGATGCTCAAACCCCCAGAAACCCACAACTCTGCCCCGGGGACTGGTCCCTAACCCCCAAAGGCTCCAATGAGAGCGGGCCACACGCCCCAGCAGCCCAAAGGACTGCTCTGTGCTTCCTCCACGAAAGAGAACATTCGTTGGTGGGGGTGGAGGCTCCATCCATCAGGCTACAGAGCTGGTGTATCAGGTTGGGAGGGGGGAGAGCTGGGACCCACTATTATCCCAGGGCAAGGTGCTGTCTCTCTCTGGTTCAAGGCCACCTCAGGGCAAAGCAAGACCCAGGGCTCAGCTTCCTTTGAACTCTTCAAGCCTCAGAACCCAACACCATGGTTTCAGGAGAGGCCGGGGGAAGGACAAGCTCAGCCTTCCCTTGTGACAGCCTCTGGGATTCCTGTTTGGAGCCCAGAGCCACAGGGAGACCCTGGGAGGAGCGGCCAGATTCAAACCCCCATCCCTGGCACCGCAGTGCCCTGCGGTGCACTGAGTATGGAGGCCAGCATATCCCGGCTCCAGTCCCTGGCCAGCTCCCGGCCAGCTGGCCACCGTCAGCAGGTCAGTGAGTGAGGCTGCCTCCCCGAAAGCAGGGCTGACACCCTCCCTCAGAGTGGCTGTGAATCAGGAGGGGAAGCCTGGGAAAGGCGAGAGCATAGTTTATCATCAATAAACTGAAAGTGCTTTTTAGATACCCTAGAGCTACTTTCTTTTAAAAAAAAAAATAAAATAAAAGTATTTTATTTATTTCAGGGGGGAAGGGAGAGGGAGAGATAGAAACATGGATGATGAGAGAATCATAGATCTGCTGCCTCCCTTACTGAGGATCCAGCCGGAAACCTGGGCATGTGTCCTGACCAGGAATCCCAACTGTGACCGCCTGGTTCATAGGTCAACGCTCAACCTCCGAGCCCCGCTGGAGGCAGCAGCTACTTTCTTGGGAGATTGTGAAACGATCTCCTGGAGGCCAAGATGCAGACCCACTTCTCAGGCAGGGAAACAGGCACTGAGGGCTCTCAGAGCCCAATTTCCTCCGGTGAGGTGAACACAACGGTCCCTTCAAAAAGGTGTTTGTGTGAAAGAAGCCCAACAAAGAACGTGGACGTGTCACTTTTCACTCATAAGATTTCTGAACTGCACAGCGACGTGCGACAAGCTCATTCCACAAACGAGGGGAGGGAGATTCAAGAAGTGGACCGGCCAGGGCCGGGGAGCAGTTGGTTAGTAGCATCTGATATGCCATGGTTGTGGGTTTGATCCGGGCCAGGGCACATACAATGACTGCATCGTAAGTGGAACAACAAGTCAATGTCTCTCTCTCTCTCTCTAAAAATCAATAAAAAAAACGTCTTTTAAAGAGTACCCAGTTTGTAACCTAGTAACAGTACCCAGCACCTCTGATAGACTGGGGTCACTCTTTCACACCTCAACATCTCTTGTTAGTTAACAGATTCTCTTTAGGGGGCAGATGAGGAGCCAGGCCACTCCCCCAGGGCCGGGGCCCTAGGAAGGTATGGCGGGGAGACGGGGACAGGACCCACCTCGGGCTCCCACGGAGGACACGCTGCTTCGATGGGAGCGCTCCGCGGGGCCGGGCTGCCCGGCACTGCCTTCCGGCCCGTCCATCTGCGGAGGGAAAGAGGGCAGTTACTGGGGGGCCGGGGGTGGGGCCTCTCAGTGAGGAAGGAAGGGGTCCGGGGGCTGAAGTGTGAAAGCGAATGGCGGCTGGAGGCACGGCGTGCAGCGGGAGGGGAGGCGATGGGGTCCCCCCAACCCCGGGCAGGGCTGTGGGAGGGGAGGCCCGGGTCTCCCTAACCCCGGTCGGGGCAGTGGGAGGGGAGGCGATGGGGTCTCCGCTAACCCCGGTCGGGGCTGTGGGAGGGGAGGCGATGGGGTCTCCGCTAACCCCGGTCGGGGCAGTGGGAGGGGTGGCGATGGGGACCCCGCTAACCCCGGTCGGGGCTGTGGGAGGGGAGGCGATGAGGTCCCCCCTAACCCCGGGCAGGGCTGTGGGAGGGGAGGCCCGGGTCCCCCTAACCCCGGTCGGGGCTGTGGGAGGGGCAGGCCAGCCGGCAGGGGCGGGAGGGCGCCGCGCAGCCTCGGAGCGGGGCCGGCCGGGCGTCGCCGCGCTCTCACCTCGCAGGGACGCAGCGCCGGCCGCCTCGGCCCGGGCCGCCGCCTGGACTCTGACCCCCGGTCCGGTCCGGTCCGGGTGGGCCGCCCACCAGGACTCGGACTCCCCGGGCTCCGGCTCCCGGGCTGCGACGCGGAAGCCCGGGCGGAGGAAGCGCCGCGCCGCAAGCCCCGCCTCCCGGCCCGCGGGAGCCAATTGGCGTCCGGGGCCGCCACGCACGCGCTCTGCCCGGTGCCGCGCGCTCTCGGCCGCCCGCGGTCCTGCGCATGCGCGGTCCCGCACGCCCGGGTCACACTGGGTTCGTGTGGTCACACCCGGGCCGGCCGCGCCGCGAACGCCCGTGGCCAAGGGCGAGCGGCCCCACACCAATGGCCTCCAACCAGGTGTGGAAGGTTCTAGGCAGTCGGGGGTCTGGGCGTAGTGACTTTGAGCCTGTTCCCCTCGCCTGTGAAAAGGAGATGCCACTGTGCTGGGTGCTGGGTGCTGGGTGCAGGTGACCCAGGAGCACCCGTGAGGGGTGACCCAGGAGCACCCGTGAGGGGTGAGGCCCTTCGCTGTGGTCAGGAGACTGCGTCCCTGTCCTGACTCATCCCGGACAAGCCCCTAACCCTCCGGGCCTGTTTCCTCCTCTGAAAGGAGGGTGCCCTCCAAGGACCTTCCAGGCCGGCACACGTGTGTTTCCAGGAGCAGGCATGTGCCCTGCCATCTTATACACACACACACACACACACACACACACAGCCTCGGAGCCCGCGGGCCTTCCCGGGGCTGGGAAAGGCATTGGGGCTGGAAGAGCAGGTGTGAAACTGCCTGTCCCCAGGGCCACGTCACCAACAAGCCCTGGCAAGGCCAGCTTGTGTGCCGGAGGTGTGGGTCTCAGGAGACAAACAGGTCCATGGGCGCCTTCCGGAACTAGAGGAACAGAGGTTGTTCCACGTGACCGCGGTGAACCTGGTGATCAGCAGAACCAAGAGGGGTTTGCGGGAGGCGGGGAGGACTGGGTCACCAGGCCCTGCTCCCCGGGCATCCGAAGGGAGCCCCAGCTCCTGGCTCGGGCCTCGTTTCCTCGTGTTTGAAACAGCTCTCAGCCTGCTCTCAGGACCCACACTGCCCCGCAGTGGAGCCCATTACAATGTCCTCCTCACCAGAGTGACCCGAGGTCTCAGGACGCTCAGATCTGAGCCGGAGAAGAGGACACAGTGGCCACAGGCATCTCCGTCCTGGTGCTCAGCTCTGACCCTCAGACCAGATGCTGGCTCATGGCCTCCTACACCTGTCGGAGCAAAGTGGAGCAATAGTTCAGAGTAGCTGAGTGCTCACTGAGTGCGGGGCCTGGGCAAGGGCGGGGGAGGGAGGCCTGGGTGAGACTCGGAAGCTTACGGTTTGTTTATTTATTTATTATTTTTTAAATATATATTTTATTGATTTTCTACAGAGAGGAAGGGGGAGAGATAGAGAGCTAGAAACATGGATGAGAGAGAAATATAAATCCGCTGCCTCCTGCACCCACAACCAAGGTACATGCCCTTGACCGGAATCGAACCTGGAACCCTTCAGTCCACAGGCCCACGCTCTATCCACTGAGCCAAACCGGTTTCGGCAGTTTATTTATTTTTTAAAGTGTTAAGATTTTTAATATATATATATTTTATTGATTTTAGAGAGAGAAAGAGGGGAGAGAGAGAAGCATCAATGTGAAATTTGAAACACATCTGAAACTACGTAAGATGACAAGGTTGCCTTAAAAAAAATGTAAAATGCCGCGAGCAGGAAGGTAACGCGCCTCAATTCCCAGGCGTCTTCTGTGCTGTGCCGGAGGCCCCTTCCCTGCCTCCTATGGCCCCAGGGGTGGAAACCTGAGTAAGAGCAGCTGCCAGACCAGCCTAAGGGCTTTAATCCTATAACGCACTGGATATATTTCTCCATTTTACGATGATAAAACAGAATCAGAGAGGTGAAGTAACAAGGCTAAGACCTGGTGTAGGCGTGGTGGTGGTGCGGAAGCTGACCCAGGCCCAGGGCGGAGGAGCAGAGATCCCGAAGGCATTTCGGGGAGTGGGAGCTGCAGGGGCGGGGGTGCCAGGGCGGAGAGTGTGGTGGGCTTGGCAGTGAGGAGATCAGAGCTCTGCTCTGCCCAGCAGGCGGCTGACCTGGTGGGACTGGCAGGATGGAGAAGACCTGGTCAGGGAGGCTGTTCTGCAGGGCACCGGGGGGCGCTAACCTTGAGAGCCAAGGCCTTAGACTCAGCCATCAGCGGGGCTGGCCCCCTGCTTTTGCAAGCGTTAGGAGTCTGAGGCCCACGAAGGGATTTTCCGCCATCACTCCAGAGAGAACCAGCAGGAGCACGGCAGCCCAGCCCTCCGTGAGAGGCCAGTGCTGGGAAGACCTTGGGGCGGCCCCAGGAGCCGGGGCAGCTCCAGGGGGCGATGTCAGAGCCTACCCCGCAGGAGAAAGCAGTGGGTAGATGCGATCTGCTCTGCAGAGGGAGAGAAGGGCAAGCGGGACTGGTCCTCAGACATCTGATGGGAAACTGAGAGCTGCCACCAGATCTGGAGGGGCAGGAGGGGTCTTGTTGGGCCTTCACATTCTTGGCGGCCCCTTGGAGATGAGGGGAGAGGACTGGGGCTGAGGGCCGGTGCAGGGCTGTACGCTGATGCTGCCCCTGACTCGTCCACTCCTTTCTTTCATGAATATTTATTGTGTCTACTCTGTGCCACACGTTGTTCTAAGCCTTCAAGATAACTAACATTAGCCCGGCCGATGTGGCTCAGTGATGGAGCATCAAGCTTTCCTGAGTACCAGGAGGTCACGGTCGGATCCTTGCCTGGGCGTCATGTGCAGGAGGGAGTCAATCAATGATTCTCTCTCATCATGGCTGTTTCTATCTCTCTCCCCCTCTCCCTTCTCTGAAATCAATACAAATGTATTTTTTTTAATAAAAAAAAAAAAAAAGAGCCCCCTTCTCTCCATCTTCTCCTCCCTCATCCTGCAGGAGAGGGATTGGGGTCCCCGCCCTGTCAGCGAGGGGTGTAGTTGTTCAAGGAGCACTGGCGGTCGGAGCCTTCCACTCCAAAGCAGAGAGTGCTCCACCCTTCATGCACTCACACACACACACACACACACACACACACACACACCCAGCTCCCCATGAGGCTGTGGATGACTCAGCGGCGGTAAACAACTGGGAGGAGCCCAGCCCCAGGCCGGGGTGAGTCACTCCAGGGGGTGATTCCCGCCCTGCCCACTCCTTGTTTCTCCGAGGCTCAGGAGGATGAGGATGGGGCCCAGGCGGCCCTTGGTGGCCAGCTGGCTGTCCTTAGCCGGGCGGCCTCTGTCTGTGCTGCAGGGCTAATGGAGTGCGGGCCGGGCAGGCCCTGTCCCCAACAGACTCATTACAGCCCTGCTGGCCGAGGCAGCCGGAGGGCCCAGGCCTGGTCACACCGCAAGGCCGTCGTTGGCGGGCAGGTCGCCAGGGCCACCGTGGGGCCCCTGAGATTCCGCACCGCACACCTCCCGGGCCACAGGGCCACCCGCTGGCTCGCTCCCCTCCGCTGGTGCCCAGGCCGGTTAAACATTAGTGGGAGGTTATCAGTCGGGTTCGGGAGGGAGAGGGTAGTTACACTTTCACCACGTCTGCTCTGCGGGAGCCACCGGCCCCGGCTGGACGATGCCTGTGGAGGAGTTTGTGGCCGGCTGGGTCTCCGGTGAGCTATCTCTCTTCCTCTGTCATGTCCCCCAATGGCAGGTCACTTCCTGGGGAAGGTAGGTGACAGAGGAGGAGCTGAGGCCAAAGTCCTGGCTCCCGGAGGGTCCGGGCCAGCGGCCCCAGGGCCTGCTGGGAGCGGTCCGAGGGAAGAGGACAGGGAGGCACAGGTGGCAGGGGCTGCTCCAAGGCCTTGCTGCCCGCCGCCTGCCAAGAGGGGGAGCCAAGGTGAGCATGTCCGAGACGCCCACAGCACCTGCCCCGAACCCACTCCCCAGGTGTGGGCTCAGAAGGAAGTTCACCTTTGAGGGCACCCGCTGTCCCATGTTCCCCCTTCGGCCTGTGCCGACCTGGCAATGAACCGAGGCCTGGACCCTGAGGCCCGCTGTGCTACAGGCCCCGCTCAGCTTCTGGGGACACTTCTCATAGGAGAAACAGAGGGACTTTCTGAACCTGCCTCCAGGGATGCCACCTCTCCCGAGGCTCCAGGGCCGGCTCTGCTGCAAAGAGCAAGACCAGGAGGCGGGAGACGGCCGGGGCTGGACCCTCTGCGCCTGGGGCCAGAGAGACTCCCCTGAGGACGGGCTCTGCACGGCAGGCGGACAGGGCGGAGCGCCAGTGGGGCAGGGCCCGGACTGGACCCAGGCCCCAGACTGGACAGCGGCTGTGAGTTGATGGATGGAAGGAAGGAAGGAAGGAAGGAAAGAAGGAAGGAAAAGAGAGAGGAAAGGAGGAAGGAAGGAGAAAAGCTGTCAGGGAGGCAGGAGCAATGGGGACCCCTCCAGAGTTGTGGCTAGAAAAGCCAGCAAGACACTGGGGAGTGGGCGCCCAGTGAGGACCCCGTGTCCGTGGCTGGCTTCTCCCTTCCGCACGTGTGCCCTCGCTCCTGTGGTCCCCTGGTCCCCGCGCCCGGTGCGGAGGGCCCAGGGGCCAGCGGGGTGTCTGGAGCCGGTGGAAGGCCTGCCCCTCTCCTGCCTGAACCCCCCTTTCCTCCCAGCGCAGACTCGCTCCCTCAGTCTGGCGCTTGGGCCTCACTGACAGCACCTTCTTGTCACCACAGGGGCCCTGGGCTTGGTGCTGGGACACCCCTTCGACACCGTGAAGGTGAGTGTGGGGGAGGCGCCGAGGAAGGAGAGATGTCACCTGAACCAAAGGGCGGGACGCCCGAGGGAGGGCCTGGCTGAGGCCCCTTCCCGCCTCTGCTGCCCGCGGGCTCCTGCTCCGGGGCAGAGGCTGAGCTGGGCTGCCATGCCCGCCACCCGCCCACCCGCCTGCCCCCTCTGCCCGCCCTCCCCTCTCCTCCCCTCCAGGTGCGGCTGCAGACCCAGAGCACGTACCGCGGCATCATCGACTGCATGGTCAAGACCTACCGCCGCGAGTCGGTGGGTGGCTGCTCTTTGGGGCTTGGGGGTGGGCGGCAGCTGAGCATCGTACCGGCCTCCTCCTCCCAGGCAGGCTCTGCCCTTGGGGGAGCAGACCCAGGCCGGGCCGGGCTGGAAGGGCACGGGGGAGGCCAGGCCCCCACCACCCCGTGCCGCCCTCCCCTCAGGTCCTGGGCTTCTTCAAGGGCATGAGCTTCCCCATCGCCAGCATCGCCGTGGTCAACTCGGTGCTCTTCGGCGTCTACAGCAACGCCCTGCTGCTGCTCACCGCCACCTCCCACCACGAGCGGCGCCTGCAGCCGCCCAGCTACATGCACATCTTCATCGCCGGCTGCGCCGGGGGCTTCCTCCAGGTCAGGGCGGGGGGCATGTGCACACGCACACGCACACGCACAGGCACACTCACACACACGCACACACGCACACGGGGGCAGAGGTGGCCAGTTCGGCTTTTCCCCTCCTAGCCTCATGTGGTGACCACACTGCAGACCACGGCTGTGCCCTCGGAATGTGAGAGGCTGTTCCCAACCGCCCGGACTGGCTGAGTGGCCTTCCGCCCGCAGGCTGGAGGGGGGCCTGGCCTGCCAGTGCTAAGAGCTCTAGGACCAAGAAACACACAAAACATGTATATATATATGAGCTCCAGGACCTGCAGACCTCAGAGCCACCCACGTTCTGTCGGGCACCGGCTGCTGAGGGTGTGAAGGCGGGAAGGCTGGCCCAGCGCCTGCCCCTCTGGGAGGTGCCCCTGGAGGCGGGGAGGGAGGCTCTCTGAAGCCGAGACCCCAACACCAACGCGGTGACCTACGGCCCTGGTGTGTGGGTGCAGGCTGCTCCTTTCTTCAGACCCGTCACCTCTCACCCTGGGTTTGGGGGACTCCCTGGCCCGCCCCCCGCTTGGAGTGTGAGACGCTGAGCTTGGCAGCGGGAGGTGCTGTGGGAAGATGCCCTTTCGCCTTCCTCCTTCTCCTCAGCGTAAGCCGGGCGGCCCCAGAGCCCCCCTCCTGGGCCTTCACTCTTCTTTCCCTGCAGACCTACTGCTTGGCCCCTTTCGACCTCATCAAAGTCCGGCTGCAAAACCAGACGGAGCCGCGGGCAGGGCGGGGGAGCCCCCCGCCCCGGTACCGGGGGCCCGTGCACTGCGCGGCCTCCATCCTCCAGGAGGAGGGGCCGCGGGGGCTGTTCCGGGGAGCCTGGGCTCTGACGCTTAGGGACACCCCCACCCTGGGGATCTACTTCGTCACCTACGAATGGCTCTGCCGCCAGTCCACGCCGGAGGGCCAGAACCCCAGTAAGTGAGATGGTGTGAGAGGGCGGGGGGGCGGAGAGGAGCGAGGTGGGGAGCCGGTCCAGCGAGGAGGATGGGGGAGGCAAGGTCAGGGGAGGGCGCTCCTCGGTCTGGCCCTGCCCCCTCTAACCCTGTCCTTCCCCCAACCCCCCGGCTCCCTCAACCCCAGGCTCAACCACAGTGCTGGTGGCAGGGGGCTTCGCAGGCATCGCCTCCTGGGTGACAGCCACCCCCTTGGACGTGGTCAAGTCCCGGATGCAGATGGCCGGGCTGGGGCAGAGGGAGTACCAGGGGCTGCTGGACTGCATGGTGAGCAGCGCCCGGCAGGAGGGCCTGGGCGTCTTCTTCCGGGGGCTGACCATCAACAGCGCCCGCGCCTTCCCCGTCAACGCCGTCATCTTCCTCAGCTATGAGTACCTCCTCCACGCATGGGGGTGAGGTGCCAGGGCGCCCGCCGCTCCGGGGGCCGGAGCCCCCGCCTGCCCAGGTCGGAGCCGAGCTGAAAGCACCAGGCTGAGATTTCAATGGGAGTCTCAGCCGTCCTGTGGGGGCCCCTCCCGCCTGGAGGGGACACCGGCCCCCTTGTGACTTGACCCTCCAAGAGCTCTCAGCCTCCACCGCTGCCTGCTGCTAACTCTCCCCTGGAATCCAGGGGGCGCCTCAGCCCCTCCCCCCCATCTCCTTTCCAACCGCCCCCCTGACTCCCCTAGAACCTCCCATCTCCAGGCATCCACATGCTTCCGTGACTCCCACCCCCTCCAGGGAGAAGCCCAGACTCCACCGCTCCTGAGGGGGCGCCTCCGCCACCAGCTTTCCTCTCCCTCCACAGCTTGGGCAGCCTTGCCCCGCCCAGAACAAGCTGCGCCCTCGGCACCCCTGGCCTGGAGGCTGAGTCTTCCCCCCCCCCCCCCCCCCCCCGCCCGCCAACACAGCATCGCCGAGGGGTGACTCCACCAGCCCCAGGCTGAGCTGTCTCCTGTGCCTCCTCGGCTCCCCAGGCTGACTTTGGGTCTGCAGATCCCCTGCCCCCTTACCACAGCCCTCCCTTTGTCCTGGTGGCTGATGGGCTTCCCAGCTCCCAGGGTGGCACACTGACCATTTCCCAGCTCGGGGCCTGGTGCTCAGAGCGGCGGTGAATGGTGCTGAAGGAGTGGCACTGAGCTCCGGCCTCTGGCCTAACTCCAACCACCCACCTGCTTCCTGTCCTGCCCTGCCCCCACCGGCCCCTCCTGGGGAGCCGCCTCCGGGGGGTCAGCTCAGGGTGCCAGCAGCAGGGTGTCTGCCTAGCCCAGGGGTTGGCAAACTCATGAGTCAACAGAGCGGCAAACCGTGGCTCGTGAGCCGCAGTGTGCCGACCACTGGCCTAGCCCGTTCCCACCATGGCACAGGCTTTCTTATCTCCAGCCGTCTCCGGCAGAGTGGGCGTGAGCACGGGCTGAGGGTGCGTGCAACTGGCAATAAAGCTGAGCAGAGTTTGTCCTGATGTCTGAGACCAAGCTGGTCAACCTGGGCCCACCTTGTGGGGACCTGACGCCTGAACCCCTGCCGCTGCCCGTTTGCTGCCAGACAAACAAGCCAGGCTGCAATCACCCCGACTGACACAGGGCCTCTCTCAGGCTCAGAGCGGGTGACGCATCCCGGGCGACACAGCTGGGCCCCGCATCACACACTCGCCTGGGCGCATCTGAGCCCCGACTGCTCTCCGGGCGCTCAGTCTCCCAGGAGTCACCTGCGTTCAAGTTCACCTGGTGGGCCTGTGGGCACCAGCCCTGCCGGGGGCTTATCGGAGCCGTCCTTCACCAGATGGCGGGCACAGCCTGCAGTCACTCTCCCTCCCTTCGCCATACCGTGGCCACAGGGCGCGTGGCACGGAGCCGGGTGGGTCCCAGCCTCCCTTGCAGTGGGGTGGGGGCTGTGGGTGGTTACTGGAGGAGTGGTGACGTGCACACTGCCCTCACTTGCTTACAAGGCAGTTCCTCCCGCCGGTGCCCTGGGAGGACTGCTGAGGGTGCAGGGGGCGCCACTGGCCCGGAACCAGGGGACTGCCCAGCCCTCACGCCGCCCACAGCGGGCGAGGGCCTGCACTCTGGCTGGTGTCCCAGTGTGTCCGGGAGCAGCGCATCGGACCTCCGGAGCCGGTTAGAACGACTCCCAGCGGCCACCCCTACCCCCCCCCCCCGGCCTGGGCGAGTCAGAGGCTGAGGCTGGGCTCAGGCTGTGTGGGGAGAAGTCTCCCGTGACTTCACACACCTAAGGTGTCTGGCCGCTCGGCAGCAGACACAAGCCCGGGAGGCCGCTGTGAGTGGGTGGGAGGGAGCTGACCTGAGCCGGGGCCGCCACCCGCAGCCTCAGGAGCCTCTCCCGGTGGAAAGGGGGTCTGCCGGAGCCCCACTGTCCTTCCCGGGCCTGCTCCCCCAAACCCCTTCCCGCTGGCCAGCCTGTGGGTCAGCGGCCGGCAGCTCCGCCAAGCGCCAGGGGTGTGGCTGGACAGGACAGTCATGGGGACACCGCAGGGCGTCTGAGGCTGGAAGAGCCAAGAGCACGTGAAGAGGTGGCGGCTCACTAACCCGGCAGGAAGGGGCAGGAGCTCTGGAGGCAGTGCAGTGGTTAGAGCATCCTCCCGTTACACCAGGGTGGCGAGTTTGATCCCTGGTCAGGGCACACACAAGCGCCAACCAGTGAACGGATAAGTAAGTGGAACAACGAAAGTCGGTGTTTCTCTCTCTCCCTCCCTAAGAAATCAGTAAGTACATTTTTAAAAATTAAAAATAATAAAAGAAGAAACAGGAGGTCAGGGGAGAAGGTGAGGGTAGCTGCAGGGGGGAGGGTAAGCAGAGCTGCAGGGGGGAGGGTAAGCGTAGCATGAGCAGTGAGAAAACTCACCACAGTATTGGAAAGGAGGGTGGAAAGACAAACAGGCAGGCAGGAAATGGCTGGAGATATTTTTAAAAGCTAGATGTTTTACATCAGCAGGGTCTCATAATACGCACATTAATCCCTTCAGGTTAACAATAACCCACAACCTTCGGACCAACTAAAATTTATTTCTGCATAATATTGCAGTCTATTGTGTCCAATAGCATTATGCCTAAAAAAAAACAATCAATGTACATACCCTGGCTTAAAAACACCTTATTGATCCCACCACTGCCACCAAATCCCCCCCAAAAAACCTTATTGCTAAAAAATGCTATCATCTGAGCCTTCAGTAAGTCATAATCTTTTTTAAAAAAATACATATTTTATTGATTTTTTACAGAGAGGAAGGGAGAAGGTAGAGAGGTTGAAACTGATGAGAGAGAAACATCGATCAGCTGCCTCCTGCACACTCCCCACTGGGGTTGTGCCCAAAACCAAGGCACATGCCCTTGACCGGAATCGAACCTGGGACCTTTCAGTCCACAGGCCGACGCTCTATCCACTGAGCCAAACCGGTTTCAGCAAGTCCTATCTTTTTGCTGGTGATGCATCTTACATTCAATTAGTAAGAAGTGCAACATCTGTGAAGGGCAATAAAGCGAGGTGTGCTGTGCCACAGCCCTGGTCCCATCCTGAATCCGAACAATAACTTTTCAAATGCCGTTCTGATCAAGTCACCCTACTCCTTTTGTCCCCCTTGACAGCTTCCTGTTGTTCCGAGTCAGAGCAAGCTCCTTCCAGTCTACAAGGCTCACTCTGAGCATTCGCCTTCTCTTGGTTGCTTAGCTTACAATGATCTTGAGGTTTTCCCGAGATGAAGTGCAACCAATCAAAAAAATTCCCACAGCAAAAATTACCAGACCACAGGGAAAAAATTCCCACAACAAAAATGTCCAGACCCACGGGGGGAAATGCCACCATCGAATTAAAAATCAGTACAAAAAACACACAGCAGATTTAGCTGTCTGTCCTTGCATTCTGCAATTATATACTCCCAGTTGTGTGCTCTTTGATTATAACTGTCTCTTCTCTAAACTACGAGCTCCACGAAGCAGTGACTTTGACTCTAGGTGGCATACAGAGGTGCTCAGTAAATAATTTTGAACAAGTGAATGAATGAATGAAAGAAAACCATTCTTCCCGACTTCCCTTCTGTCAGGCCAGCGCTCTAGACTTTATGTGGATCCTGCTATCATTAAGCGCCTAGACTCCAGACCCAATACAACAGGCGCCATTTAAGAACCATTACTAATTCTGCCAATGGTGCGGGAACTTCCCAAGGACCCCTTCAAACGACAGAATGAGCGTAAACCAGGTTGTCTCCTTGGGGCAAACGCTAATACCATGACCTTGAAGATTAAAGAACCACACAGAAGACTACATAGACCGTGAGTCCCAGCTGAACCCAAGTCTCATAAATTAAGTCAAGATTTGGAAGGGGCTACACTTTTAGCAAAAGCAGAGACCAGAAAACTTCCACCCACCAGTAAGGGGAACCTACAAAGAAATATGTCTCTCTGTGTGTGGTGGGGGGAAATTAAGAATAAGATCAGCTCCCGGGTGAACCAGAAACCAACCACACGCCTGTACTTTCACCTTATGGTACCTGAGGGCTGGGACACCTTCCTCCCAGAAATTAATCTATCGTGGTGCCAGCGCCCCCTTGTGCCTGGTTGGAGCAACTACAATTTTTTGAAAGGCGAGCAGCCTGAATCAGGATCTTGAGGTTTTCCTGAGACAAAGTGCAACCAACGAAAAAAATTCCCACTAGAAAAATTACCAGACCCACTGGGAAAAAAGCCACTATGAACTAAAGCACCAGAACAAAAAACCCACAGCAGATTTAGCCCCCAAGCATTTCCGATATTAGGTTTATCAGATATAGAATGTAAAGTAACCATGCATAAAAAGAATTAAAAGAAAGACAGTATAAAAATTATTATGGCTATTTGAAAAAAAAAAAATCCAACGAACTGTCACAGTAGAAGAGAACTGAAGGCAGATGGGAAGGAATTGGAGCAGAATGCAGAGATATAAGAAGACAGGACCCATCTTTCTGCCTCTGGGCTCTGCATCCAGTTCAGCGTCTTCTCAAGACTGATGATGACAATGCAGAGTGTCCCAAAATAGTGCCTGGTATACCCCCAACAATATAGATAAATAAAATAAAATAGTGCCTGGCAAGTAGAAAACACTTTATAAATATCAATTCGTTTAAGCCACATTACTGACATGTAGTCGGTCACTTGCTATCTCTCCCTCTAGAACAGGGACTGTGCCTTACTCACCTTCGCCCTGGAGCCTTGTATGCCTTCTGAACACAGGGGTGTCCGTTACAGGCTTGTAAAGGAGTGAAATAATGTACAGAATGTTTTTTGCCATCCCTTACTTTGCACGTGGCAGTACCTGCGAAATTGAATAGAACTGCCTTGACCTTGATTTTAAAAAACTTGATCTGTTGGAAATAGTCCTCTTCGGCTCCTCTCACCCCTTCACACCTGATGCCCTATCCATGAGGAAGTCCCACCAACTCAGCAGCTTCCTGACTCGGTTTTCGGGTTTCCACTTTTGCTCCCCACCTTCCCACTTTTCCATACCGCAACTAGAATTAGATTTTTTTTTAAATATAAAATATGTCATGGTCTTCCTTTGTCTCAATCTCCCTCTACCCCTAAACTAACATTTCCTGTCTATTTAGAATACAGAAGGCAACAGATCAATGTTCCTCTCTCATCAATGCTACTCTCTCTCAAATCAATAAACTTATCCTCAGGTGAGGATTAAAATAAAAATCCGAGTTCCAAGTTTCCATCCTTCTCCCCTGAAAATTACACCCTGGCCTCTTTCCTCGTTAAAAACTTTATTTTCAGAAGCAGAACTGTTTTAAACACAGAGAGTTCAAGGCATCAGCCTGTCTGTGAAGCCTGTCTGTGAAGAGGTTCAGAAACTACCCGCCTGGCGTCAGGCCCCGGGGTCCCTCTTCCCTGGGCTGAGAACTTGTTCAGAGCTTAGACTCGGTCTCCCAACCTGCCTTCCTTTTCACCTTTCACAAAAGCCCGTTTCCATGGGAAACAGACCAGCCTCCCCTCTGCATCTGAGGGCGTTTCCATGGGAAACGGGAGAGCAGCGGGGCCCTCACAGGCAGCAGAGCCGCTCCGCCTCCTCCTCGCAGGCATAGAACTTTTCAAACAGCTCCGGGGAGGCGCCATTGCACTCAAACCACCGCCTCAGCGTGCCCAGGGCCCGGAGGGCGTCGGCTTTGGTGGGCAGGGGCTCGAAGCCGCCCTCACCAGGCCCCTCGTCTTCAGTGTCCACCTCCTCTTTGCACACTCCGGACACGGGCTCCTCACCCTCCAGGTCCACGAAGCGGGAGAAGTCCTCGGGGCTCAGGCCGCAGGGCACCGGGGGCATCGCAGAGGCTTTGTCCGGGGACAGGGGCGCTCTGCAGGGAGCCAGCCCTTCCCGAGTGAAGCTGCTCACGATGGACGGGGGAGGCACCTTGGCCCAGGCAGCCGCCACCATGTGCAGAGTGTCCAGCGCGGTGATGCCTGCCCCGGCCTCAGCCAGCGAAGTGCCGGCCCTCTCGCTCTGGACAGCTGCCAGCTTGCCCAGCAGACGGTGCCGGTAATGGGCCTTGAAGGCCCGGACCACAGAGCTGGGCAGGGAACGTGCGGTGCTGGCGGTAGAAAGAGGCAGGAGCCTCACATGGCAGAGCCCAGACAGGCCTGCCAACTTCTCCGCCGTTTGGGCAGCCAGCAGCAAGGCGACCTGTCGGCCCCGCCTCCCCATGTCCCGGTCAAACTGTGCCAACCACTCTGACCAGGGGATGCCCAGGTCAGGGTGGTAGGAAGCAGGAAGAGCCTCGCTGCTGACCCCAAAGAAGCACCTTGGTGCAGCTTGGAGCCCACTGACCAGTACCCGCCGCTTCTCTGTGCCCCTGGCGTTGGCGCACAGCAGCACCTGTACTCGATCACCTGTGCCCACTCTGCCAGGCACTGCCCGATACAGCAAGGGCACTTCAGCATAACCAAACACGTCCTCTGGGGAGAAGTCTTTAAGGGAAAGAGGCAGCTGGGTCTGGGACGTGAGGCCTGAAGGAGGAGGTGGCTCAGGGGGAAACGGAGGTGCAAGGACATGGCGGGCCCCGAAGCCCACGTTGTTCCGGCGTTTCCAGCGGACCAGCCAGCCGATGCTGGGCACAAAGTCCTGGCCCATGATGTGGGCCAGCTCCTTGGCCTTGTGGAGCAGCCGGGGCCCCGTCACGTCCCAGGCCTCGGCCCGGGCGATGTGGTACCAGCAGAGCAGAGCCTCGTCGATGCTGCTGTACTTGGACTCCCGCTTGCGCTTGCGCTCCCTGTTGGCGGTGCCGCTGCACCAGTCTGCCAGCAGCTTCTCCTTGTTCTTGCAGATGCGTGAGATCTGGGGCTGGGAGACCTGGAAGCGCCGGGCCACCTCCGACTGGGACATCTTGGACTCATCCAGGAGCTCCAGCACCTGTATCTTCTCAGCCAGGGACAGGGCATGCAGCTTCTTCTTGCTGCTCAACTCCATGGCTCTCCAGGCACCTGTGGGGAGGACATGGGCCATCTGGGAAGGGTGAGGGGTACACTGGGTAGGAGGTGTGAGGGCTGGGCTGAAAGAGGAAGGGAAATGGCTAGGCTGAGGGAGCAGGGCTGGGCATTGATCAGAGGAATGCCAGAACACAGAGGTGGGCTGGGGAGGGGGTGGCTCAATGGTCAGGAGAGGGGAGTCTGGGCTGGGGGGTGATATAATTGGGGGAGAAAGGTGAATAGGGCCAAGGGAACAGCTGCAGAGGCAACAAAGGAGTGTGGATGGAGAGAACATGGGGCCAGGGCTGAGTGGGCAGTTGTGGGTCAGACCATCAGGGCTGGGGGAGGAATCTGAGGAGGAAAAGGGGGATGAGGGCCTGGGCTGGATCTAGATGAGATCCTGGAAGACGAGGTGGTGGAGAGGATGAACAGAGTTGAGGTGACAGGTGTATAGATGACAAAGAGAGATGGATGGGGCTGAGGAAGCAAATCTAATTTGGTGCTGGGTCCGAGGAGCTAGGCGCGGTGGGGTGCGGTCTGGAGAGTGAATGGGAGCACAGGGCCTGAGGGCAGGTGCACAGAGGACAAAGGGCAAGAGGGGTGAGTTGGCCACGGCCGCTCCAGGGGGCGGTGTCACTGATGGGGGAGGTGGGGGCCGGGAAGGGTATCTGGGAGCAGGCTCGAGCGTCCGAGACCTAGGCCGGCAGGGAGCAGGCTCCGGACCTGGCCGGCCTCTTCCCGCCTCGATGCCAGGTCCGCCCCGGCCAGACCCGGGGTCCCCCGGCCTCCCGCTCCCGCTCCGCACCCACCTCAGGCGCTCGCCCCGCGGCTCCCGCCCTGCCCCCGCCCGTACCCCGAGCCCCGGTCCGGGCGGCGGCGGGAGAGTGGGGGGGACGGTGCCACCACCCGGAGGGCGAGGAGGGCGAGGAGGGCGAGGGGCTGCGCGGCCAGGGGCGGCGGCGCGCGCACGCCAGGCCTCCTGCGCGCTCCCGCGCCGGCTCTCCCGGGGAGACAGCTGTGCGCCGCTCCGCTCCCACCCGCCGCGGCCCCGCCCCTGACCGATTAGATTGGCCTCAGCGACGGCCGGTCCCGCCTCCGGGCAAGTCTCATTGGACGTCGCGGAAGCGGCGGTTCGTCGAGCCGTCTGGGGGCGGGGCTTCAGCGCGCGGTTGACAAGGCCGATCCGCCGAGCCTTCGGCTGGGACCCGGCCCGCAGTACCTGAATGTGGGGGCCGGAGAGCAGCTTCCTCACTACCAAACAGGCTAATGCCCCTCAGGAAGTGGCCTGAGAAAATGGAAGCAAGCGTTGTTTCACTAAAGCTGTTACCAGGGACAGCGCTGGCCTAAGACGCATCCCAGCTACAGAGAACTATTTGCCTAGGGCCAATTCTGACTTAGGGCGTGTAGAGACTAATTTTTACTAGATTTGGTAAGAAGAGGAAGAAGAAAGTAAAGATAAAAATTATGATCAACAAATATATATCAAGTGAATCTAAAAATCAAGTGAATTAAAAATCGGAGGAACAGAATAAACTGGTGAATATAATAGAATCGGGCAAAGAAAGGGAGTAGATTGATAATTATTGGGGGGGAAAGGGGTGCAGGAAGAGCAGGATTAAAATCGCACACCTATGGATGAGGACAATGGGAGGGAGGTAAGGGCAGAGGGAGGGGTGGGAACCCTGTGGAAGGGAGCTTTGGAGGGGAAAAGGAGAAACAATTGTAATAATCTGAGCAATAAAGATTTATTAAATTTAAAAAATTGTAAAATCAACTGTTACAAACCTGTCACCACTTGTGTATGCAAGTTTAGCTGAACTTCCTCCAAATCAACCAAAATACATAAGTAAATAGGATGCTAAAGTTGATTCAAACCCAAATTTTAATTTAAAAATATATATATATTTTATTGATTTTTTACAGAGAGGAAGAGAGAGAGTTAGAAACATCGATGAGAGAGAAACATCGACCAGCTGCCTCTTGCACACCCCCTACCGGGGATGTGCCCACAACCAATGTACATGCCCTTGACCGGAATCGAACCTGGGACCTTTCAGTCCCCAGACCAATGCTCTACCACTGAGCCAAACCGGTTTCGGCTTAATTTTTTTTTTTTTAATCCTCACCCAAGGACATCTGCCCTGACCAGGAATTGAACCTGCAATCTTTTCAGTGTATGGGACTATGCTCCAATTAACTGAGCCACCCGGCCAGGGCTACAAATTTTGTATTAATCAAAACAACTTAGTTTTTTTAAGTCCTCATAGATGCTACATATAACATGAATGAATCTTGAGAACTTTTTTAAAAACATATTTATTGATTTCAGAGAGGGAGAGGGAGATAGAAACATCAATGATAAGAGAGAATCATTGATTGGCTGACTCTTACATGCCCCTTATTGGTGATCGAGCCCACAGCCAGGGCATGTGCCCTTCACAGGAATCGAACTTGGGACTCCAGTCTGCAGGCTGAGGCTTTATCCACTGAGCCAAACTGGCTAGGGAAATTCATTGTTCTTTTTAACAAGGAAATGTTATCACCTGACTTTACATAAGAAGTTAAAGTACCCAATTTTCTATCTGCTTTACAGAGTGAATTCATCAAAACTTTTAATCGGGGAGAAAAAGCTGTATTTCAAAACATGAAAAAACCAGTCCTGCCCTGGGTGGTGTGGTTGTTAGCGTGTCCTGTGCACCGAAGGGTTGTAGATTCCCAGGCAGGGGACATACCTAGGTTGTGGGTTCAATCCCTGGTCAGGTGCAAACAGGAGACAACTCATCAATATTTCTCTCTCATGTCAATGTTTCTTTCTTTTGTCCTTCCTTCCTAAAATCAATAAAGTAAAAAAAAAATTAAAAACCTCACAGCCCTTGCCAAAACCAGTTTGGCTCAGTGGATAGAGCGTCGGTCTGGGGACTGAAGGGTCCCAGGTTCAATTCCGGTCAAGGGCATGTACCTTAGTTGCAGGCACATCCCCGGTGCAGGGTGTGCAGGAGGCAGCTGGTCGGTGTTTCTCTCTCATCAATGTTTCTAGCTCTCTCTCCCTCTCCCTTCCTCTCTAAAAAATCAATAAAATATATTAAAAACAAAAACAAAAAAAACAACCACCTCACAGCCCTAAGAAAGTTTTAAATGAACTGGCCTTCATAACTAGGAAAGGGATTCAGGAGATAAACCACCCAGCAGAAGACTCTGTGTAAAAATGTTTATTTGTACTAATGTTTAGAATACGAGAACTGAAGAAAGAAAAGACACAACTCCAAAGCAACAGTGAATTAGGGCCTGCCCATGGCCAGGGAAGGCCACACCAGGTGTCCTAGCATGGAGGATCCCTCCCACTACGTAAGTGTTACCAGGCAGAAAAGTGAGTTATCAGGGTGTGAAGACCTTACCAGCTGCTAGTGAGTGTGCAGGGAAGAATGGGAATCTGTGTGGCTTCCCTGTGACCCGGGACCCAGGACCCACAGAACAGGAGGCAGAGACTCTCAATTCAGTAAGGGCAGGAGCTGAATACCAGGTCCAGGAAGAACAAAAAGGGGATTACGGAGGTAGGCTTTTTTATCGAGTTAAAAAACAGGCACATTGTCCAACATCTCCCTGTGACCCCCAAGCAGCTGGCCTGGACCCCTGATGCTTCCTCTCCCCACAAAACCTAAGGGAATAAGGAAGGGAAGGGAAGATAGGAAATTCCAATGGTGGGGAATGCTGCAGTCATCTGCGAGAGAAAGCCAGGTGAGCACAAGAGTCAGGGTGGAGCTGCTCCTCCCCCTGGATGGGACAGGCCAGAGCCCAGAGGGTGACCAAGAACCTACTGGCTTGGGCAAAGGATCCTCAGTAGCAGGAACAGAAGGCTCCAGAGCCACTCTGGGGGAAGAGCGTGGGGAGGCTAAGCAGCAGGAAGGGCGTGGAAAGCTCCTTGCAAGTTCCTCCTCAATTTACTCAGTTGCTCACCACCAGCTACTCCTGGTAGAGGCCCCAGCTTGACTCAGCCCTGGAGGAAGGGAAAACCCTGGGGACCAGTGTTGAGGCAAAGCTGAGAGAGGTGAGCTCCCCCCCTTTCTCAGTGGACACTGTGTGAACCCTGTGATCATCGGGCCAGGGCCCAAGGCAGGCAAAGTGAATGCACTTCCTGGAGAGCCATGAGAAGCCGGGCCCGCAGGGACACCGTGGGGCACATGTCGCTGTTCTCCCTGAGGGCCTGGGGCCAGAGGCAGCCAGAGCTGCCACTTTAGCTTGCTGCTGCCAAAGGCAGGTTGGCACAACCACCCCCAGGTTCTCTGGACTTTCGAAAGAGAGAAGGAAGGGGAAATGGGTTATGAAAAACAAGAGAGGAGGAACAGCCCTAGATGTCGGGGGGAACGGGGGATTGGCCACATCAAGAGGAGTTCTGGTTCTGATAGATGGAAGCTTTCTCCTTCAGCAGGTCCAGACACAAGTGGCAGCTCCAACTTCCTACAGAGAAGCACAATGAATAGGGTTAGGATGGCTCCCACACAATCTTAACCTGCTGTCCTTCCCCTCCCCACATCGTCTCTGTGTCAGGATGGGCTACAGGCAGGATGGGAGACGTTCTGCATAGCGAAAGGTCATAGCTATCCTGAGCGGGGAGACACTGCTAGGTCCTCAAACACCATGAAGAATAATTCTCAACGGAGATGAATCACCTGGAGGCCGGCTGGTGTGGCTCAGTAGTTGAGCATTAACCTGTGAACCAGGAGGTCACGGTTGAGTCTCAGTCAAGGCACATGCCCGGGATCTCCAGTAGGAGGCGTGCAGGAAACAGCTAATCAATGACTCTCTCATCACTGATGTTTCTCTCCCCCTTCCTCTCTCTGGAGCACACCACGCGTTTCTTCCCTCTTGAGTGTGCGCCTTTCTCTCCTTAACTACAAAGGTCCACACGAGACTTGCTCATGGATTTCTATAAAGGAGGGGTTTACACAGAAATCTGGTCGGAAGGGGCCTTGTGGAGAGGCAGCCACTTTTAACCCGGGGCCAACAGGCGGCAGCAGCTCATCTGGCTAACCGTCACTCTTCTCCAAGGCCCCCTTGTCTCTGACTTTTCAGTGAGTCACGTGAGCACCAGGGCTCGCTCTATTGCCTCTTCCATTCTACGCACTTCCTTTGTTTCACTGTCTCCAGTTTGAATAAACACTCTCAAAAGAAAAAACAACGAAAATCTGTCTTACCTTGGGAGCTAATTAAACTAGGTGCAGCTAGATTGGGCTGCGGAGCAGCCTGCCAACCCCTGACCTAGAGCCATCTGATGACTTCTAGGCCCTCTACCCCTAGCTGCCTGCAGCTCTCCACTCTGACAGTACTTCCAAAGGAAAGCCTTCTACAGTTAATGTAGAATTTACCAGTACATTTATGGTTTATGGTTAAAAAGGTAAAACACAGAACTCATTACTTCTCCCAAAGTAGATTTCTAAACTGAGCATGACAGCGGACAAGAGCAGCTGCTAAAAGACTCGGCCTTTGCTAGCGGCCTGCCTCTCCTGGGGGAGGGGAGGATCGCTATTGACCTTACAGGTTAGCTCACATCACACTCTCCTGCCTGGAAAGCTGGCCCACATCCTCTGTGCATAGTAACCGCTTCTGGCATTCACATCCTCCTGAGTAAGCTCACGGATTTCTATAAAGGAGGGCTTAGCACAGAAATTTGGCCGGAAGAGGCCTTGTGGAGAGGCAGCCACTTGGTGCCATCACCGGTCTCTTCAAAGAGCTCCCATAAGCGTGGAGCATTATTAAACAAACTACTGAAGGCCAGAGTGACCCATTCAGGCTCCAGGTTCAAGTCCCTTACAGACTGGGTGGAAATGAACACTAATTTGTCAGGTTCAAAGAGCTGATACCAAAACATCACTTCAGACAAGCTATGGAGTGAGTTTCCTGGACGAACGGGAGGAAAACAAATCACTCCTTCTGGCAACTGTTCTCTGCTCGGTATCTGCTCTCTCTCGGACTGTTGATCTTGTGTTTGCAAATTTATCTGGTGATAACGTGCAAACATGACACACTTGAAGTTGAAATTCTAGGAAAGCATTCTACACTGAGTGAAGGCAAAGTGCCTACTCCCCAATTTGGAAGGATATATTACTGTAAGAGAACTCATGTATTATACAGATGATGGTCCAAGTTACTGATAATTGTTCTGAGTAAAAGATCCAGGCAACCTACCTTCAGGAGGCTCAGACATGGGCGGAGTAAGACAGTACATGTGGTAGCCACGATCACAGTCATCACAGAAGAGCAGCTGGTCCTGGAGAGGGCACGATGGAAGAGCAGGGAGGAGGGGAATGACAATGGGCCTCAGGAAGGCCACTGGGGACCGGTAGGAAGGAGCCATGCAGACACTGCTGCTACTTCCAAGAAAGGTGAGATAGGTGCGGGTAAGGACAGACATGGGCATCTCTGCATAGAAACCACTGGTGTCCATCTCTACCCTACCAGCTGCCTAACTGATTTCATGGTCCTGTGTCCCCTACAATCTATTTTCCAGAGAGCAGCAAAGTTATCTTTTTAAAATATATGACATGCCACGTCACTGCCCTAACTAAACCCTCAGACCTGGTGGTCCTGCCTTCCAATCCCTTCCACCCGCTCTCCCAGGGCAAGACCCCCCCCCGGCTCCCCTGGCCTGTCCGCCTGAGTCTGCACTCATTGCTCCTTTCCTGAGAGCGCTCCACCTCAAGTCTTCCTGGACTGGCTCCTCGGTATCATCCAAAGCTCAATACCAACATCACCTCCTCAGAAAAGCCATCTCTGACTACCAAGTCGGCCAGTTTCTCTCTGCCACATTACTGCTTTCATTTTCTTCATGGCACATCATAAAAATGTCATTTCCTCGCTTATTCCCACAAGAATGTAAATTCCATGAAAACAGGGACCTTGTTTGGTGAGCTTAGTGTCTAGAATGGTATCTGACACCACGGAGATCATCGGTAAACGCCTGCCAAAGGAAGTTCCACCCAGGCTGCTGGGGAGGGGCAAGGAGGGAGTTAGCTCCCTTTCTAGAAAGCTCGCGTTGAGGGCGCTGTGGAGATGACAGTGAGAGCTGAGGAGCTGCGGGGAGGGCAGGGACACGCACGTCATTCTCGGAGGTGCCACAGATGTTGCAGCATTTGCACTCGATGCACTGCCAGCGGTAGGTCTTCACTGCTGCCATCATCACGGGGGTGAACTGCAGGCAGGACGGGTGCCCTGTGTGGGGGGAGGAGCGTAAAATAGGAGCTGGAAACGGGGAGAAGCGAGGTGACCTGGCTGACTGACAGCCACTGGACAGTGACAAGTCAAGGCCCTCTTGGGGCCTGGGTGCTGGCTGTGGCTGCCCTCGCCCTTGGAAGTACCTGAGCGGCCACAGTCGGAACAGGACACCAGCTCCTCAGGTTGTCCTGTCTTCTTGTTGATCTTTGAGTCCCCCAGGCAGAAGTCGCAGTAGTTGTTGGGCAGGGCCAGTCCATCGGGGCCCTTCTTGGCTGCAGTGAGAAAGAAAGCACTCTGATACCCCTGGGGACCGTGAGCTCCCTCAACATCCCCGAAAGGAGGGCTTCTCATAACCAGGCCGGCTCCTGCTTGCCCCCTTCTGACGCCTCCGCTTACATTTCTGCTCCTCGGACCGCTGGGAAACGGGGGTGGGCGGCTGAGAGTCTTCCTTGTCCTCGCCCTCCTCCTCAGCCAAGTGGGAGTGGGCATAGTGGTAACTGAGGCCTGGCCGGTTCTTGTAACGTTTTCCACAGACTGAGTGGGGAGAAGATTGCAGAGAAAGGTATTAGGGTCCAAGGGCGCCACACCCTCTCCCTAAGCTGTGGGCTCCACCTGAGGCAGACAACCAACCCCACCCGTCAGCTGTGTTCTGGGACAGGCTGCTTCTCCTTGGTCAGGAGCATCGGGCCCTGGGGCTCTCCAGCTTCCGTGGCTCTTCTCCCTGCTAACCCCCAGCCCATGGCCACCTCTCCTCTCCCACACTGGCTGTCCGAGCCCTGGCCCCACAGCACGTGCCCTGGGGAGTCTGGGAGCTCCAGGGCAGGGAGCAAAGGGAGTGTCTACAGCCTTGTGATATGACAGGAAGGAGAGGAAAGGTAAGAGAGATAATCCAAACTTTCCCGCCTCTTAGTAAACGTGGGAGGCTCATATATTACTATAACACCCCATATGCAACACGGAGCCCATCTCAGCCCAAAGTGGACAAAGGTTTAGGGCCTGGCTCTCTTGGAGATAACCTGTCAACTGAGTCTGCAAGGTAGCTGGCCCCGAAAGAAATTCAAAGACACTCCCAACCAACCAGTGCCGGCCCAAGCCCACCAACCAGCAAGGAAAGCAGAGCTCCACCAGGCACCTGGGACTTCAGAGCAGTGAGACCAAGAGGAGCCCGGGAGCCAGCAGGAAAGGAGTGGGAAGAGGACGGGAGGAGGAGATGATGGGAACGTTAGCTCACCAGCAAGGGCTGTTTGGGGGAAGGGGAGCAGAGGGATCTGTTTGTAACCGGTTTCTTAGAATGCTTTTGAAGCCACTCCATGCAGTGGGCCTGAGCAGCCCTAGCAGCAGGTTTGTGGGAGACAAGCAGTGGGAAAGGCAGCTCCAGGACTGGAGCACAACAAAGGCCCATTGCTCCCATCCCCAAGCCATTCCAGAGACTTAAATTAAACCAGCATCACAGGAGATGAGAAAGGCAGGAGGAACCAGGGAGAAGGGAAGAAGGGAGAGGAAAACCAAAAGTCTGAAAAGTGGAGAGAGCTACCTCTCTGGGGCGCTTTCGAGGTATGCTTTTGTTTGAAACTATCTGAAAGACAGAAAGAAAAGTCATGAGAAGAAGGCCTTGTACACTTGAGACAGGAGCAGCAGCAGCGGGAAAGCGGAGCAAACGAGAGAGAAACCTCAGCGGCGATGGTGCTCCGGGGTGGAGGGACAGAAGGGGAGTCAGAGCAAAGGGGGCGAGAGGACAGACAGTGACAAACTGGGAGTTGGACTTCTGGGCCCTGGCTGCCTGGCCAGCAGACCTGATGCCATCTCTCAAGAGGTGATCCTGCCCGCTGTGCGCCTTCACCAGCCTCCAGCCCCGGGGACAGCAGTCTCCCTGAGCATGCGGGGCACCCCCCTCGGAGCAGAGGTCCCGGAGGGGACCAGTTGGCAGGCAGGACCGGAGTCCAGGCTTGTTTCACCGCGCTGAGCAAGAACACAGCCCTCCCTCCTCACATCCTGAGCAGGAGCTGGGTCCGAGGCAAGGACTACCCACCACTCAGGAGGCACTCACTGTCACAGGCATAGGGCTTGTCTCGGTCCTCTAGGATGGAGGCGTCCAGTTTCTTACGGGCACTGCTAACGCCTTTCCCCTGCCAGAAAGAGCACAGAGCTGCTCTCACTAAGGCGTCTGGGCCTAAGGAGGGTAAACTCTCCGGGAGTGGCTGCTGACCTCACGTGAACCCACGGCTCCCTGCCCCAGGCCGCAGGCAGCACCTGGCCCCTCACCTTGGATTTCCCTTTGCCCCGACGCTTGGGAGTGTCTTCTTCATAGTCCTCGTCATCGAGGTCATCCAGGAAGTCGTCCGGCTCTAGGATCCGCTGAGGAGGGAGGAGGTCAGAGTTAGGATGGCAGAAGTAATGTACGTCCGAAAGTGCCCCCAACGGCAGCGGCAAGGCTACCAGAACCTCCTTCGTGACCTGTCTCTCCCTCCAGCCTCCTTTCTCACTGCTGCCCTCTCCCTTCCGTGTTTTGGGCTCTCCCTCCTCTGTGCCACTCATTTCCCCTAGCCTGGAATGCCTTTCCCACGGTTTCCACACAACTTTCCCCGATACCCCAAGTACCATGCCCCCTCCTGCCTCTGATCTGCTCCCCGGAAGCACCTCATGTTCGAGATTTAGAACCTTCCTGCTCAACTGTGTGGACGTACGGGGGATTTCTGTTAACTGCCGTTTCAGCCTCTGTATGTGAACTGGGGACCAGTACCTACTTCCCAAGGTTGTATAAATTGGAGAAAATGATGGAAAAGCACTTTGCACCGTGCCTGGAGCAGTTTTAGCTCTTATCATTTTATGTATAATTTTATGTGCCTGTTGGCAGGGACCAGGTCTATGTCACTTATGTAACCCCAGGCCCCCAGAACCTTTGTGCAGATGGGTGAGGGAGCGCCTGAACTTAGAAGGAAAGGAGCGGGGACGGCTGGGTGGTGAGTGAAGCTGGCATACCTGGCACTAACAGGGAACCAGCAGAACTCGGGGGCCTGCCTCTGCCACAGCTTGCCTCCGTTCTGCTCAGGCCTCTCCCGAGAAGGCTCGTCACCAGCAAAGCTCCCTTAGCCAAAGTGCTCACTTGTACCTTCCGTGCTCGGCTGTTGGTCACAGGAAACTCGCCTAGGCTGTCATCATCAACTCGGGGGTCTGGGGCACCTCGCTTCTCCAGGGGGTCAGTGCGCAACAGAGCCTCTAGACTGCTGCCGTCCTGAGAGATCAGCCCCTCCTTCTTCAGGGTCTGGTCCGTGTCTGCGGGCAAGGTCAGGAGTAGGCAAGACTCAGAAGGGCTGAACGCAGACCGAGTGGTCTACAGAGTGCTAGGCCAGTCACAGGCCAGGCACTGTCTCTGGCCTCTGGCTGCCCCAGACCCAGGACACCCTAATTCACTGGGCACCATAGTTATCTGTCTCTTCTACTAGACCGAGTTCTTTAAAGAACAGATCACATCTTATTCATGTTAGTATCCTCACAATCTAGCATTGTCACCGGTACATAACAGGTTAGCGGCCTCCTCGCACGCAGCAGGCCACGGCCTGCTCAGGAAGGTGGGCTTGCCTGGTTTGATAGATGGGAAAGAGAGCCTGGGGTCCTCAGGAGGGTGGGCTCGCCGCTTTTTCCGCCAGCGCCGGGCAGGGTACGAGTACAGCTGCCCAGAGGCCAATCCTGTGGAAGGGAGAGAGAGAAGTCAAGCCCTAACCCGGTTCTAGAAAATAATGGCAAACACTTTCTAGATGAGTAGGCCCCAGGAGTTCTAGAGCAAGGGAGGCACAATGGCAGTGCCGGGGCGGGGGTGGTGTGGTAACTTATAGAAAAGAAAAACATGTGAACTAGGGGCCTTGGCTAACACATAACTCTGCAGGAGCCCAGCAATAGCCTCAGTCCTGCAGAGAACCGAGAGCTGGTATAAACCTGTCTGCTTCCTCCTCCCGCGCTTCTATCGATAATCACGGGAGACCATGCTCACCATGGTGGGAAGCAGGGAAACCCTCTCAGCTGGCTCACCCTAAATGAGGAAGCCCCTTCCCCTGTGCTCCTGGCCTGAGCCTCACCTGGACCCCGGTGGCGCTTCTCCATCCAGATGTAACAGTTGCTCTGGGCTACTCCGGTCTGCGAGTCCAAGAAGGGCAGGCGCACGCTGCGCTCGGCACAGAGACGGGCATTGTAATTGTGGCACTGCTCCATGGCATCTTTGTAGTACTGCTCCCCGAGGCTGCAGTAGAGACAACAATCAGGGGTGTGTCCGTGCTGGGGGTGTGCGCGGGGCACAGGTGCTGAACTATCCCTCCCCCTTCCCACCTGCTTCTCCAGAAGGCTCAAGGGGCTGGGAGACTGCGGCTTTGGCTCCATCTGCCTCCATCGCTGCCTCAGGGGACACCGAGCCCCTCCACTAAGCCAGTAGGAGAAAAGGCGCTTAACAGGCAACTACTATTGGCAACACGATTTCTTCATGTGTCTCATCAGACTTAAGTGTAATTCACAAAGAGAACTAATGCTTATTTTGGGCTTTCATGAGTCTTAACCCCGTGCCACTCAAGATGCCATTTCTAAAGGGAATCAAGAAAGAAATAAGGAAAAAAAAATGCTATTTCTCTTAACCCTCATGCTCTGAGAAGCAGTGGTTAGTTCCTTTTTATAAAAGGAAATGAGTTCAACAAGGTCTGGGAGACCTACTAAAACAGTTAGCAAACTACAGTATACCTGTACAATGAAATCATATTTAGCCATAAAGAAGAAAGCTCTTCATGTACTGATATTGAATAATCTCCAAGACAACTAGGGGGGAAAAACACAAGGTAAGGTGTTGACAAGTGTTACAGGATGCTACCATTTATGGAACAAAGAGGAAGAAAAGAAACTGTAGGCCTCCAAGAAGAAAAACCAGGTGATTAGGGGATTTTCTCCTACTTGCTCTTTTATATCTTTTGAATGCTGAACTAGGTATTTATAGGTATTTACTTATCCAACTATTTAATTCTGTATACTAAAAGTTTAGAGTCAATGGAAAAAAACCTGGACTTCCCTGAAAACTACTTTTTTTTAAAAAGCCTATTATTTTAATTTACCAACATCCAACATGTACTTTATTTTTGAACATATAATTGCAGAAAGTAAAGATCAACTTTACTTTTGCAGGGAACATTTAGTTGTCTTAAATTATATATTGCAAAATTATAAAGGAATTATTAAACTCATATTAATTCATATTGATATAAATTTATAAGATATGCACATAACCAATTTTTAAAAAATGGGTGCAATAAATTAAAATAGTAATGGGCCTAGAGCAAAGAACATCCTTGCATGATATTATTCTACAATGTCATTATAAATTTTGATATTTTACAAGAGCATGTTGTGTATTTATCCCAAACAAACTTAAATGAATTCTTTGACTGTTTGGCAGCAATTTAAAAAGGACATGAAAGGACTTAATTCCTTCCACTGTGTGGAGGGCCCCTTGAGAAGGCACTTAAGCATTCTATATTGGCCCTTCTTTCCTTATTTGCAAAGAGGGATCCTCTTCTCACAATCCAATTGCCCACAGCTGGTTGCTTGAGTTTTCAGTTCATGCTGAGGTTGAAGCCTCATGGTGGATGGTGCCATGGGTCTGTCTCACAATGGTGTGAGCTGGGCCCTCCCTGGAGAAGAAACCTGGGTTCCCCAAGATATGTGATCAATGCCGGGGCCCACCAGCAGGCGAGGGGATCCCAAGGCAGGTCTGGGCATGGAGGCCATAGGGGCATAGGCTACCAAGGAGACGGAGCTGAACCTCTCATCACCCAGCATGGCCCGGAGGATGGCCCGGAGGATGGCTGGTTAGTCAATGACGGGTAAGACTCCTCTAGGGAGGGGCGACCTAAGCCAGGCACAGCCGCAGGGGGCCATCAGGAAGGAACTTGGGGATGAACGGAGGTGTGGCAAAGATCCTCACCCCCACCCCCAACGTTACAGGGGCTTGAACACTCGCTCCTTTTGAGGGAGGTCTCCTGCCCCATGGCTGCTTCGCGCTTCCCATGCCCAGCTCAAATCAGGACCCAGGCAACAAACAGATTTGGCCCAGCTCAGACTGAGACCCAGCTACAAACAAGAGACTTGGCCCAGCTAAGACTGAGACCCAAGCAACAGAAAAGTGGTTGATGGCAGCTGCCCTATATTTAAATCCAGTCTAACACCAGGAATGCTTAGAACTTTCTCAAGGATGCATATAATCCTTTCCATTAATATTTACAGGGTAAATTAAGATTATTGTTAAAGTATTAAATTTGACAGTAAAATAGTCAAGTTTTCAGATTAATTTAAATTGGCTAAATGAAATAAGTGAATATTCAAGATAATTTAATTGGCTGAAACCGGTTTGGCTCAGTGGTAGAGCGTCGGTCTGCGGATTGAAAGGTTCCAGGTTCGATTCTGGTCAAGGGCATGTACATTTGTTGCGGGCACATCCCCAGTAGGGGGTGTGCAAGAGGCAGCTGGTCAATGTTTCTCTCTCATTGATGTTTCTAGCTCCTCTATCCCTCTCCCTTCTTCTCTGTAAAACAATCAATAAAATATATTTTAATAAATAAATATTTAATTGTACAAAAAGCTGTTCCTAAAGTATTAACCAAAATTTCTATTGGTAGTTCATTTCATGGTAAAATTGCTTAACATACCATTAACCCTAAAGTAATCACATTTTTGTGCAAAAATTAAAATGTAAAGTTATCAAAACTGCATTATAAAAATTTTTCCAAAAGCCTTCTAATAATTAAATAAAAAGGGAGGATAGCAGAATATATCCTGTAAGAAATATCCTATAATTTGTACACAGATAATAATTTAATTAAAAAAATTTTAAAAAAGAAAAAGATAGCCGAAGCCGGTTTGGCTCAGTGGTAGAGCGTCAGTCTGTGGACTGAAGGGCCCCGGGTTCGATTCCGATCAAGGGCATGTACCTTGGTTGCGGGCACATCCCCGGTAGGGGGTGTGCAAGAGGCAGCTGGTTGCTGTTTCTCTTTCATCGACGTTTCTAGCTCTCTATCTCTCTCTCTTCCTCTCTGTAAAAAAATCAATAAAATATATTTTTTTAAAAAAAGAAAAAAGAAAAAAAAAGATATATCCTATAAGTAAATTATATCAGGCCTTAATTGATTTTAAAATCTTTGCTTTAAAAAATTTTTACTCAAAAATTAATTTCCATTTGTAATATTAACAGCAAGACAGTCATGAAAAACACACATGATATCAAAATAAGCCATAGGAAAATCATTTGGACAAAAAAAAATCAAAAAGGGTCCCAAATCTAATTTATAGAAATGATTTCTTTATTAACCTCTGGTCGAGAATATGTTTATATTTCCAGAAAACTCCAAGACTGTATGGATTCCTACAACAACGCATCCCAGAGAGGACCTGATAGAATTGTTTCAGCCACAGAATAAGCAGTGGCCCACAAGAACAGAGAAATAGTCCAGATAGAAAGATGTGAAGATGCCTTGCCACGATAGCAGTCAGCACCTGTGCATTGCCCAGGACCAAGGGCAAGGAAAGTCCGTGTGCATGCGCTTCTATACCACGTATGCACCTCCTTCTGCATAGAAATCAAAATGTATACTGTTTTTACCAAGACCCTGACTTGGGGTCTTGCTTTATTTCTAACACAGGGAATGGTATTCACTGCCACATTAAAGGAAGAAGTTAATAGTAATGGTGTTTCTGTTCCTAAAATATGATACATTGGGACATGTTCCTTAAAAATGTGCTTAGAGCCCTAGCTGGTTTGGCTCAGTGGATAGAGAGTTGGCCTGCAGACTAAAGGGTCCTGGGTCTGATTCCAGTCAAGGGCACATGCCCAAGTTGCAGGCTCAATCCCTAGCAGGGGGTGTGCAGGAGGCAACCGATCAGTGATCCTCTCTCATCATTGATGTTTTTATCCCTCTCCCTTCCTCTCTGAAATCAATAAAAATATTAAAAATAGAATGCCGAAACCAATTTAGCTCAGTGGATAGAGCACTGGCCTTCAGACTGAAAGGTCCAGGGTTCAATTCTGGCCAAAGGCATATACCTTGGTTGAGGGCACATCCCCAGTGGGGGTTGTGCAGGAGGCAGCTGATCGATGTTTCTCTCTCATCAATGTTTCCAAATCTCTCTCTCTCTCCCTTCCTCTCTGTAAAAAGTTAATAAGATATATTTTTAAAAAATAAAATAAAATATATTTGATTGGCTGACTCCTGCACGCCCCCCACAGGGGATGGAGCCCACAACCTGGGCATGTGCCCTGACCAGGAATCAAACCTTGATCTCTTGTGTCATAACTCGATATGCAACCACTGAGCCACACTGGTTGGGCTCAATTTGAAACTGTAATCAAGGGTAAACCTTTAAGTGGTCTAAAAGCTGGAAAACTGCACAGTGCCAGTTATCTGGTTCTAAGCATGCTTATGGAAACAATCCTTTAGCACTGGAGCTTAAACTATAACAATTCATATTTACATATCTTATCCATCTTCAACAGAGATTTCTTTTTTTTTCCTTTTAATATATTTTATTGATTTTGTACAGAGAGGAAGGGAGAGAGATAGTTAGAAACATCGAT
The DNA here is from genome assembly GCF_014108245.1 of Pipistrellus kuhlii. NCBI lineage: Eukaryota > Metazoa > Chordata > Mammalia > Chiroptera > Vespertilionidae > Pipistrellus > Pipistrellus kuhlii. The sequence continues at coordinate 3,116 of NW_023425558.1, read as the reverse complement.
GAGAGAGAGTCATCAATCCGCTGCCTCTTGCACACCCCCTACTGAGGATATACCCGCAATCAAGGTACATGCCCTTGACCAGAATCGAACCCGGGACCCTTCAGTCCACAAGTCGACGCTCTATCCATTGAGCCAAACCGGTCCCGGCAAGAGATGATTTCTTTCTCACAGTAACTCCAGTACCAAGGAAGGTGTCTGGGCATCTTGATTTGACTTGGGAGTAAAAAGACCTGACTTGGCTAAAAGCCATCAAATGTGAACATCGAATCAAACCATGGGGTCTCCAGTGCCTCTGCTATAGACAGGGGAGGTTGGGCTGGATAAGTCCCAACATATTCCACGGGAGGAGACTCAGGAAAAGCTGGACAGAGTAAGTCTGTGTTGCTTATGTCGGTATCTTGAGCTACACCAACAAATCCTTCTGGAACCTGAGGGGGGAGGGGTTCACTGAGCAGCTGCAATCGACCACTTAGGCCCAGCTTAGCACGTTCCCAGCAACTGAAAAAGTCACACCACACACAAGGCAGTGACTCCACAAGACAGTCTGCATGCTTCAGCAGGCTGAGTGACTGTAATTTGAGGTAGGCATAAATCTTGTGCTGGAGTGGAGAGAATGGAACAGGCTCACATTTGCTCGCCTTTAGGAGGCAGCCACGGCCTCATAATCAGAGGAAAATTGGATAAACAAGGCTGATGCAGCAGCTCCTTTGTGTCTGCTGATGGGAATTGCTACTGACACTGGAAGTCAAACGGAAGGAAGGGCCAGGCCGGCTGAGAGCTGCCAAGTCAAAGCAAGGAGGCTGGGAACAGCCTGAGGGGAATGCATGAGAGATGTTTTACCAAAGTTTTTATGAGTTCAGTGAAATCTCAGAAGGTGGGACAAACTGTCTTGTGGGTAAGAGGGGTGGGAATAAAACCAGTTGGGGGGAGACAGGACCTGATGAGGACAGAGCAAGAGAGAATGAGAGGGCTCTTTTCTCTGTATCTTGTTACCTAACAGGTTTCAAAACTAGTCAACAGCCACAGATATTTACCACCATTATTTTACCCTAGTAAATACCTTAAAGACTGTTTCAATTTTGAGGCATTTGGAGTTCACAGAATTTATAAATAGGAAAATTCTTCTCCCAGAACAAGATGTAAGTCAGAGCCAGCTGGTGTGGCTCAGTTGATTGGGCATCCCCTGTGCACCCAATGGTCTCAGGTTGGATTTGCCTGGGTTTTCTGGCTCAGTCCCCAAAGGGGGCATGAAGGAGGTGGTCAACTAATGTCTCTCTCTTATATCAGTGTTTCTATCTACCCCATCCCTTCCTCTCTCTCTAAAAATCAAATTTAAGGTTTTTTTAAAAAAAAGATGTAAGCCCTAACCGGTTTGGCTCAGTGGATAGAGCGTCGGCCTGCAGACTGAAGGGTCCCAGGTTTGATTCCGGTCAAGGACATGTACCTTGGTTGCAGGTACATCCCCAGTGGGGAGTGTACAAGAGGCAGCTGAATGATGTTTCTCTCCCATCGATGTTTTTAAACTCTCTATCCCTCTCCCTTCCTCTCTGTAAAAAAGTCAACAAAATATACCGTATTTTCCGGCGTATAAGACGACTTTTGAAACGAAAAAAAGTCAACCGAAAATCGGGGGCAAAAGACCAAAATTGCACAAAAATTACCTGCAGATCTTGACGGCAAAGTAAGTCTTTTCTTTGAAGTGGGGGGTAGTCTTATACAGCGAATATAGGCCTACACCTATGTTTTAACTGTAAAATTAGGGGGTCGTCTTATAAAAAATAAAATAAAAAGATGTAAGTTAGAAAAGATGAGCTAGTAGTCCTGACCTCGATGTACAACTCAGCTATCAGAAGACGAGGCACACCATGATCAAGAAAAGCAATGGAACAGCATTTTTCCCAGGCGGGAATGGTACTGAGAGAATGGAGGCTCCTTTTGAAAGGGGAAGATCTGTAGGAAAATGCACTGTGATCCACAGCCCTCTGCAACCAGAACCACAGAGGACAGTGCTGGTTTCTCATTACCAGCATTCAGGAACCAGTGCCTGGTGACCCTCACAAGCTCTACAGCTCTTAAAAGAGAAATAAGATGTCATGCTCTAGCCAAGACCAGTTTGGCTCAGTGGTAGAGCATCGGCCTGCGGACTGAAAGGTCCCAGGTTCGATTCCGGTCAAGGGCATGTATGTTGGTTGCGGGCACATCCCCGGTAGGGGGTGTGCAGGAGGCAGCTGGTCGATGTTCCTCTCTCATCGACGTTTCTAGCTCTCTATCCCTCTCCCTTCCTCTCTGTAAAAAATCAATTAAAAAATATATATATATATTTTTTTTTTTAATATATATTTTTTTTTCACTACAGCCCAGCCAGCATGGCTCAGTAGACCTGGGAACCAGAAGGTCAGGGTTCGATTCCTGGTCAGAGCACATGCCATGCCAGCTTGCTCCCCAAAGGGGAGGCAGCGTATCAATGATTTTCTCTCTCATCACTGATGTTTCTATCTCTTTCCCTCTCCTTCCTCTCTGAATAAAGAGATCTTTTTTTAAAATCTCACTACATATAACTCTCAAATCTAGGCAAGTCTGACGTTCCCAGTATGGTAAGATTTCCAAGGTATTAGCTTTATTTTTCGGGAAGCACAAAACCTGTGTAAAACCTCTCCTTTCCATGGGATGGGGGGAGTCAACAAAGAGAGAGGCAGACAGAGAAAGAAAGAACATCTGAATCAGGAAAAATAAGGACACAAGTGGTAGATCAACAGCATCATTCTAAAGGGAGGGAAATGTGTGCAGGGAGCTGGGGAAGCTGGAGTGGGCCAGATCAGAGAGGAAGATGATAATGTTGGGAGGATGGCTGGCTGGCTGAAAGCAGGGGGATCCAGCTAAAAGCAAGTAAAAAATAAATTAAAAAAAAAAAAAAACACAAACCACAGGAGGAGGAGAAGGCACTTAGCTTAAGGGAAGTGGGAAAGCATTCTCAAAGAAAGGCTCCAGGCGGGCGGGGGAGCTGTCCTCTTACTAGCAGGCTCCGGGGAAGTGATCCAGCCCACCACAAAGCAGACGGAAGCCGTGGTCCCTAAGAACAGTTCCCAGCCTGTACCTCGTCAGCCCATCAAAACCCA